>NC_042615.1:420986812-421073254 GCF_901001135.1 Rhinatrema bivittatum
TCCTCAGGATACTGGAACAGCGATTCCCTCTATGTCTGTGCTGTAGTGGAGAAAACTGAGATAGTGAGTACAGTGGAGCATATACAGAGTTCTGGTATAGAGCCTTGTTGGTAAAGTTACTCAGCGGTTTCTCCAGAAGGTGACACTGAAGCTGGAATAGAGGCAGGCTCTCGAGGAGCGAGTACCTGGTTCCAGGGAACAGCTCTGAGGAAATAATGTTGGTAACTCACTGATGATGTAGGCAGCGGTTTCTTCCAAGCAGAAGAGATAAGTTCAGGCAGCGAGTCAGAGAACGTGGGCCCTCGAGGAGCGAATACCGGTTCCTGATAGTGACCTGAAAGAAATGAGAGAGACCCCCGAGGAGCGGGTACCCCATTAGGATAAAATCCAAAAGTTGGAGAGGCAGAGTAGCTAGGTATGGAGAGCGAATCCCATCCGTAAGGAGTTCCCTTGCTAACTCGATTAGCTATCAAAAAGTGTAGGCGTTTGTATCCGGGACTGAATCAAATCACGGTGAACCTAGAAGATGTGGTAGGCCTGATTGACAAACTGAAGAGTAGTAAATCACCCGGACCGGATGGTATACACCCCAGAGTTCTGAAGGAAATAAAAAATGAAATTTCAGACCTATTAGTAAAAATTTGTAACTTATCATTAAAATCATCCATTGTACCTGAAGACTGGAGGATAGCAAATGTAACCCCAATATTTAAAAAGGGCTCCAGGGGTGATCCGGGAAACTACAGACCGGTTAGCCTGACTTCAGTGCCAGGAAAAATAGTGGAAAGTGTTCTAAACATCAAAATCACAGAACATATAGAAAGACATGGTTTAATGGAACAAAGTCAGCATGGCTTTATCCAGGGCAAGTCTTGCCTCACAAATCTGCTTCACTTTTTTGAAGGAGTTAATAAACATGTGGATAAAGGTGAACCAGTAGATATAGTATACTTGGATTTTCAGAAGGCGTTTGACAAAGTTCCTCATGAGAGGCTTCTAGGAAAAGTAAAAAGTCATGGGATAGGTGGCGATGTCCTTTCGTGGATTGGAAACTGGCTAAAAGACAGGAAACAGAGAGTAGGATTAAATGGACAATTTTCTCAGTGGAAGGGAGTGGACAGTGGAGTGCCTCAGGGATCTGTATTGGGACCCTTACTTTTCAATATATTTATAAATGATCTGGAAAGAAATACGACGAGTGAGATAATCAAATTTGCAGATGACACAAAATTGTTCAGAGTAGTTAAATCACAAGCAGATTGTGATAAATTGCAGGAAGACCTTGTGAGACTGGAAAATTGGGCATCCAAATGGCAGATGAAATTTAATGTGGATAAGTGCAAGGTGATGCATATAGGGAAAAATAACCCATGCTATAATTACACAATGTTGGGTTCCGTATTAGGTGCTACAACCCAAGAAAGAGATCTAGGTGTAATAGTGGATAACACATTGAAATCGTCGGTTCAGTGTGCTGTGGCAGTCAAAAAAGCAAACAGAATGTTGGGAATTATTAGAAAGGGAATGGTGAATAAAACGGAAAATGTCATAATGTCTCTGTATCGCTCCATGGTGAGACCGCACCTTGAATACTGTGTACAATTCTGGTCACCGCATCTCAAAAAAGATATAATTGCGATGGAGAAGGTACAGAGAAGGGCTACCAAAATGATAAGGGGAATGGAACAACTTCCCTACGAGGAAAGACTAAAGAGGTTAGGACTTTTCAGCTTGGAGAAGAGACGACTGAGGGGGGATATGATACAGGTGTTTAAAATCATGAGAGGTCTAGAACGGGTAGACGTGAATCGGTTATTTACTCTTTCGGATAGTAGAAAGACTAGGGGGCACTCCATGAAGTTAGCATGGGGCACATTTAAAACTAATCGGAGAAAGTTCTTTTTTCTCAAAGCACAATTAAACTCTGGAATTTGTTACCAGAGGATGTGGTTAGTGCAGTTAGTATAGCTGTGTTTAAAAAAGGATTGGATAAGTTCTTGGAGGAGAAGTCCATTACCTGCTATTAAGTTCACTTAGAGAATAGCCACTGACATTAGCAATGGTAACATGGAATAGACTTAGTTTTTGGGTACTTGCCAGGTTCTTATGGCCTGGATTGGCCACTGTTGGAAACAGGATGCTGGGCTTGATGGACCCTTGGTCTGACCCAGTATGACATTTTCTTATGTTCTTATGTCTCCGGGGCAGCCCGAGTCCTCTCTCCTCTCCTCCCGAAGCAACTTTAACCAAAAGAAAACCTAAAAACCTAAAATCCCCTCCTCCCGAAGCAAGGCGCAGGGCGAAAAGCGACTCGACATGTAAAGTTTTGTGAATAAGTGTAACCAAAGTAAACTTACTTTTTCTTTCTTTCAGCCCTCTCTGCCCTCCTCCGGAGGCGCGCACCGCGGCTCCCCTGCCTCCCGGGGGCAGCCGGCGGCGAAAGCGGCTTCCAGTGGCCCCCGCCGGCGAAGATGGACGAACACACGCCCGTAGTGCACGGGCGCTCAAGCCAGCGAAAGCACATGAACGGGCGTGCGTGACGTCACGGCGTATGTTCATACGCTTTCGCTGACTTGGGGGCCCGTCAATTTGGGCGCTCAAGCCAGCGAAGCGTATGAACGTACGCCGTGACGTACGCCCGTTCATGTGCTTTCGCTGGCTTGAGCGCCCATGCACTACGGGCATGCGTTCGTCCATCTTCGCCGGCGGGGGCCGCTGGAAGCAGCTTTCACCGCCGGCTGCCCCCGGGAGGCAGGGGAGCCGCGGTGCGCGCCTCCGGAGGAGGGCAGAGAGGGCTGAAAGAAAGAAAAAGTAAGTTTACTTTGGTTACACTTATTCACAATACTTTACATGTCGAGTCGCTTTTCACCTGCCTTGCTTCGGGAGGAGGGGATTTTAGGTTTTTAGGTTTTCTTTTGGTTAAAGTTGGGATCCAGTTCCTGGTGCCTGTCATTTCAAATGTCATTTGAAATGACATTTGAAAAGACAGGTACCAGCGCACCCAGGATACTGTATAGGCGCTGCATAGCGCCTATACAGTAAAATGGATTGCGCTTCATGGACGCACGTTGGACGCGCGTTGGATGCGGCTTGCATTTGCATGCCATTTAAATAGAGTATCGAGCGGTATGAATCCGAACTGTACGTGCGGCAAACGCGGGTGCGCCCGGCCCTAACGCACCTCTTTCTACCGCACCTTATTGTATTGGCCTGTTAGTTAGGGGTAGTAAGCGCCGCAATAAGCAAGCTACACCCATGCTTATTTGTTTACCCAGACTATGTAATTCAGTCCTTGTTGGTTGTTGTCTGTATATAGATCCACTTTTCTTCATTCCCCCTGCCGTTGAAGCAGAGAGCTATGCTGGATATGCGTGAAGTATCGGTCTTCCTCCCCTGCCGTTGAAGCAGAGAGCTATGCTGGATATGCGTGAAGTATCGGTTTTTCTCCCTTGCCGTTGAAGCAGAGAGCTATGCTGGATATGCATTGAAAGTGAAGTATCAGGCTTATTTGGTTTGGGGTAGTAACCGCTGTAACAAGCAAGCTACGCCCTGCTTTTTTGTGAATGCAAATCCTTTTTTCCACATTTCCTCTTGCCGTTGAAGCTTAGAGCAATGTTGGAGACGCATTAACTGTGTGTATGTTTATTGAATAAGAGTATTATCTCCAGGCAGTAGCCGTCATTCCCGCGAGCCACTCACTCTTCATTCACGTCCTCTAGACTTTATGGATCCACAGTGTTTATCCCACGCCCCTTTGAAGTCCTTCACAGTTCTGGTCTTCACCACTTCCTCCGGAAGGGCATTCCAGGCATCCACCATTATATCAAACGCTATCCCATATTCTAATTGTATTATGTCATTAGGGTTCTAGTATTTCTTTTCTGTGCCATCCTTTCTATTTTTTCTTTTTTAAACAGGGTTCTCTTCCTTTCACGCACACGCAGTTTCCATAACAAGCTTGGCTCTGCTTGACACACACATACAGATAAATCAACACTCCCACAGAACTAGAATTCACAGAGATTTTCACATCAACAGAAAAATTCACTGCAAGGCACAAACTACAGCAGCTGTCTTTTTTTTTTTTCTTTATTTTGCAAGTGTCAGCACACCTGAGGTTACTGCTAGTGTGTGAAGGTCGGCAGAATGCAAGAGAGATAACGTTCCAAACTAAATGTTAACCCATACAGTAAAAGTTAGTTTACTTATAGGCTGAAGAACAGCATTATCAAATGAAAGCAGAGTTAAATTATCATGGAAACAACATACACACAAGCACTGTAAAATGTGTAAACACAGGCACTCTCACCGGGTGTCTTTTTAATTACACAATTTACAATGAATGAAGTGACAGGACAGGCTGGACAGCAAGTACTCAGGCATCAGCAGGCTGGCACAGAAGTTTTAATAGCCACAGCAAGCAGGCAGGGAGAGGTCTGGTGACAAAAAAAGCTACATGTTACGCTGCAGGTTTTTAAAACTTGCTGGAAGCAGGAGTTACATCTTTAAGACCTAACTTCCTTTGTGAGTAAGTTGCAGGAAAAGGAGAGGATCAGAGCAGAGCATTTAGCACTCTTCTGAACTTGTGCAACCCATCCTCTCTCTCTGTTGTCTCCTGTCTGCTACCTTTGTCTGGATTTTGCAGTGTCCGGTTATACTTGGAACCAGACACTGTACAAATGACATAAAAAACAGACTATCCAGTTCAAAACCAGGCAGTTGGTCACCCTAGAAATATCTGAAGTGAAGGCCAGTGGCCATTTTGTTTGTTTGAATACACTGTAAATAAAGAGCACTGAAACACAGCCAGAGTCTACTGGTGGTTTCCTCTGGCTGAACTCAAGCCACTGACTGCCTAAAGCACGAACCACAGACAAGGATCCACAGATGCAGAGCAAAAAAAACTCATTTTCAGAGGGTTTTTTTTCTCTCTTTTCCTAGGGCCTTCCAGTTCCCACCCAGTTGTGCACAGGCCAAGGGGGCTATCCCTGCCTGGTTAGTCAGGGGTCAAGAAGTCAGTAAGGGCCAGAGAGGCCAATACAGCCTCGACCCACCCATGAGGCAGTGACTTTGCTAGCATCTAGGCCTCACAGTTGAAATGGCCCTAGAAGTGGCAGAGGCCTATCATCAGGCTCAAACCATGTCCAAACTGCCAGGTCCTCGAGAGAAACCTCTCAACCTGAATAGGGGTCTTCGTCCTATGTCTAAGAAGTCTTGACTATCAGCAGAGCTGGTGTGGCTGGACAGTTCTCCCCACCTGCAAACCCGTGTTGGACCACCAAATGGTGAAAGAGGCCATTTCGGAAGAGATTGCCCCATAGAGAAGATGAGATGATTGACATTAATGCAATCATTCCACACTGTTGTAACTTCATAGATGTCTCTACCCAGGGAGTTTCTAAGTTTGTGATCCCGGTTGAGTTGGATGTGGTCCCAACATATGCACTAGTTGACTCCGGGAGTGTGAAAATGCTTGTACATAAGGACCTGATAAAGCCAGTCCAAATTGACTATATTAAAGTAATATGCACAGGGACCATAGACAATATCCTACCAGCTGGGTATGCCTGAAGAGCCCAGCCAATCAACAGATGGTAGAAGTGGGGGTATTCCCTTGGTTTCCATACCCTGTGATCATTGGATGGGACTGTCAAAATTTCAAGTCTCTTTTAACTCAGTCTAGGTCAAGTTTGTCCAGTCATGAACCTGAAGCATTAGAGTTCCCAAAGCTCTTTGCATTAGAGGACTCTGATCTTTTTCACAAAGACTTTAAGACTTCTAAGTCCCAGAGGCAATGTTGGCAGGGCAAATACACTTATGATGCTGCCAGGGAGGAGGGGTTGGAGTCAGAGGGAGAACAACCATTCACCCAGAATTTCTTACCAGGTCCCTTGGAGTGGGAACGGGGTGATCCAGGGAATTTTAGGCAAGCTCAGAGGGAGGATGAATCCTTTAAGTGAGTCCTTGAGCATATACAATGGGTGGACAGGAAGGGAGTCCAGGGGCACAGAGTGCAGACCCTGTCCCTCCCTATTTTGTGATGAAAAGGGATCTGTTGTACAGTATCATAAAGGAAAGTGTGGAAGGGAAGGTGATAGAACAACTCCTGGCTCCTAAACCCTATCATCAATAGGTCATGCTTAGCTCACAGTCAGCTGGGAGAAGAAAAGACCTGAGAAAAGATACAGGCTCAGTTCTATTGGCCAGGCCTTCATAGCAGGCCCAGTGGTATTGCTAGTCCTGCCCAACCTGCCAGCTCATAAAGCTTTGGGAACTCATAAAGCTTTGGGAACTCTAATGCTTCAGCAGCACCTCTCATACCAATGCCTATCATCAAGACTCCCTTTGAAAGGTGGGCATGGATCTTGTGGCTCCACTGGAGAGAACAACCTGAGGAAACAAATACATCATTGTCATACTGTATTATGTGAACAGGTATTTGGAGGCAGTGCCCTTATGGAATATGAAGACCCCAACAGTGGCAACGGCCCTAATGGAGGTTTTCTCATGACTTAGGCTACCCAAGGGGATCCTGATAGATCAGGGTACCCCTTCATCTTCAAGGTTATGAAACAACTTTGCACCTTGCTCAAAGAAAAGACTGTCTGGACCTCAGTGTATCACCCATAAATGGATGGCCTGGTCTAACATTTCAATCAGATGCTCAACAGATTGTCTACTTCTTTTTTCTCCTACTATTTTACACCAGTTGTATTGGGTGTGTGTGTGTGTGTGTGGGGAGGGGGGTGTTATGGTGTTGGATACCCATATTTCAAAATTGGAACAGAGGTTGTTCGTTTTTGCACATTTATGTCATGTCTTGAATCTGGTGTGTATACCGTTCTTTGTATCATCATGACATACTGTTTTTGTCTTTGCTCTAATAAAAACCTTTAAACACACACACACACACACACACACACACAAAAAAGTTTGTGAATGAAGATGGGAAAAACTGGGACATACTACTATTGATTGATTATTGATTATTACTACATACATCATTGATTATGATTATCATTAATTTAATTGTTATTAGTTCTTAATTTTGTTCTTAATTTGTTCTTAATTGATTTATTATGTACACCTGATTTCGTTCTCATATTGACTGTAAAGCTTGTTGCTGATTTACTGTTTATTGTGAACCGAGGTGATGTTATTAACGTGCCGCGGTATATAAAAAATTACGAAATAAATAAAATAAATACTACCCTGTGTGCTGTTCACAATACGTGAAGTATCACAAAGCTCAAAGGGGTTCTCCCCGTTTGAGTTACTATAAAGAAGAAGATCGAGAAGAATTCTGGATATAGCTTGCGAGACCTGGGATGAGGAAGCAAATCTCGGACAGAACATATGTGTACAGTTGTACAAGATCGCTTAAAGAAGGCTGGCAAAGCAGCTCACCTGAATCTAGAAAAGACTCAGAATTCTCAAGCTTGAGCTTATAATCGCCCCATGGTCCAGTGAGTATTCCAACCAGGGGACCAGGACCTTGTCCTCCTGCCATCATCAGAAAGCAAGCTATTAGCCCATTGGCAAGGACCTTATGAAGTACCGGAGAAAACCGAGCCCATGGTCTACAAGATAGCTCAGCCTGGTAAGCGAAAGAAGACCCAAATCTACCACATAATCCTCCTGAAGAAATGGGTGCCACAAAAGCATAGCATGGTTGAGGGAGGAGAATTTGTCCCAGAGGTCGGGCCAAAACTGGACCATGCCTACCTACCCTTCAGAGAAGATCTGTCCACTGAACAGTCAGCTGACTTCAAACAGTTGGAAGAGAAAAACAAAGAGATTTCTTGAACTTGTCGGGTCGTAATCAGCTTGTACAATATGATATTATTACGTCTCCTGGAGTGGTGGTATGCCAGCGAACCTATCAGATCCCTGGGGTCAGGCACTGCTTCATCGAGGCCAAAGTGAAGGAGATGTTCCAGCTTGGCGTGATAGAGGAGTCCAACAGTGACATTGGTGCCAAAGTCAGATGATAGCATCAGGTTCTGTATCAACTTCAAAAAGATTAACATAAGAACATAAGTAAATGCCATACTGGGTCAGACCAAGGGTCCATCAAGCCCAGCATCCTGTTTCCAACAGTGGCCAATCCAGGCCACAAGAACCTGGCAAGCACCCAAAAACCAAGTCTATTCCATGTTACCATTGCTAATGGCAGTGGCTATTCTCCAAGTGAACTTAATAGCCGGTAATGGACTTCTCCTCCAAGAACTTATCCAATCCTTTTTTAAACACAGCTATACTAACTGCACTAACCACATCTTCTGGCAACAAATTCCAGAGTTTAATTGTGCGTTGAGTAAAAAAGAACTTTCTCTGATTAGTTTTAAATGTGCCCCATGCTAACTTCATGGAGTGCCCCCTAGTCTTTCTACTATGCGAAAGAGTAAATAACCGATTCACATCTACCCGTTCTAGACCTCTCATGATTTTAAACATCTCTATCATATCTCCCCTCAGCCGTCTCTTCTCCAAGCTGAAAAGTCCTAACCTCTTTAGTCTTTCCTCATAGGGGAGCTGTTCCATTCCCCTTATAATTTTGGTAACCCTTCTCTGTACCTTCTCCATCGCAATTATATCTTTTTTGAGATGCGGCGACCAGAATTGTACACAGTATTCAAGGTGCGGTCTCACCATGGAGCGATACAGAGGCATTATGATATTTTCCGTTTTATTCACCATTCCCTTTCTAATAATTCCCAACATTCTGTTTGCTTTTTTGACTGCCGCAGCACACTGAACCGATGATTTCAATGTGTTATCCACTATGACGCTTAGATCTCTTTCTTGGGTTGTAGCACCTAATATGGAACCTAACATTATGTAACTATAGCATGGGTTATTTTTCCCTATATGCATCACCTTGCACTTATCCACATTAAATTTCATCTGCCATTTGGATGCCCAATTTTCCAGTTTCACAAGGTCTTTCTGCAATTTATCACAATCTGCTTGTGATTTAACTACTCTGAACAATTTTGTGTCATCTGCAAATTTGATTATCTCACTCTTCGTATTTCTTTCCAGATCATTTATAAATATATTGAAAAGTAAGGGTCCCAATACAGATCCCTGAGGCACTCCACTGTCCACTCCCTTCCACTGAGAAATTTCTCCATTTCATCCTACTCTCTGTTTCCTGTCTTTTAGCCAGTTTGCAATCCACGAAAGGACATCGCCACCTATCCCATGACTTTTTACTTTTCCTAGAAGCCTCTCATGAGGAACTTTGTCAAACGCCTTCTGAAAATCCAAGTATACTACATCTACCGGTTCACCTTTAATCACATGTTTATTAAGTCCTTCAAAAAAGTGAAGCAGATTTGTGAGGCAAGACTTGCCTTGAGTAAAGCCATGCTGACTTTGTTCCATTAAACCAGTGGTTCTCAACCCTGTCCTGGGGACCCCCCCAGCCAGTCGGGTTTTCAGGATATCCACAATGAATATGCATGAGAGAAAATTTGCATACACTGCCTCCATAACATGCAAATTCTCTCTCATGCATATTCATTGTGGATATCCTAAAAACCCGAGTGGCTGGGGGGGTCCCCAGGACAGGGTTGAGAACCACTGCATTAAACCATGTCTTTCTATATGTTCTGTGATTTTGATGTTTAGAACACTTTCTACTATTTTTCCTGGCACTGAAGTCAGGCTAACCGGTCTGTAGTTTCCCGGATCGCCCCTGGAGCCCTTTTTAAATATTGGGGTTACATTTGCTATCCTCCAGTCTTCAGGTACAATGTATGATTTTAATGATAGGTTACAAATTTTTACTAATAGGTCAGAAATTTCATGTTTTAGTTCCTTCCGAACTCTGGGGTGTATACCATCTGATCCAGGTGATTTACTACTCTTCAGTTTGTCAATCAGGTCTACCACATCTTCTAGGTTCACCATGATTTGATTCAGTCCATCTGAATCATTACCCATGAAAACCTTCTCCAGTACGGGTACCTCACCAACATCCTCTTCAGTAAACACCAAAGCAAAGAAATCATTTAATCTTTCCGCGATGGCCTTATCTTCTCTAAGTGCCCCTTTAACCCCTCGATCATCTAACGGTCCAACTGACTCCCTCACAGGCTTTCTGCTTCGGATATATTTTAAAAAGTTTTTCCTGTGAGTTTTTGTCTCTACAGCCAACTTCTTTTCAAATTCTCTCTTAGCCTGTCTTATCAATGTCTTACATTTAACTTGCCAACATTTATGCTTTATCCTATTTTCTTCTGTTGGATCCTTCTTCCAATTTTTGAATGAAGATCTTTTGGCTAAAATAGCTTCTTTCACCTCCCCTTTTAACCATGCCGGTAATCGTTTTGCCTTCTTTCCACCTTTCTTAATGTGTGGAATACATCTAGACTGTGCTTCTAGAATGGTATTTTTTAATAATGACCATGCCTCTTGGACATTTTTTACTTTTGTAGCTGCTCCTTTCAGTTTTTTTCTAACAATTTTTCTCATTTTATCAAACTTTCCCTTTTGAAAGTTTAGCACGAGAGCCTTGGATTTGAATACTGTTCCATTTCCAGTCATTAAATCAAATTTGATCATATTATGATCACTATTGCCAAGCGGCCCCACCACCGTTACCTTTCTCACCAAATCCTGTGCTCCATTGGGTTCAAGGCTGGCAGCAATCTGGAAGTGGTGGCAAGCAAGGCTGAGGTCTGGACGAGGAGAGAATCAACGGATTAGTCAGGCAATGCAGAGGTCAAACCAGGTCAGCAATCCGACGGGAAGAAGAAGGAACAGGAACACAGGAACGAGGAAACATGAACGAAGATACTCAGGATCAGGAACAAGGAACAGACGAAGTAACGAGGACTCAACTAGCGAGGGGACCTGTTGCAAAGGCAATCTGAGGAAGCGGGGCCCGGGCTTATATACTGGAGCTCCACTGACATCATCATCTGGGGCTGCGGCTAGGTTCCCGCCGTGGGCCCTATTTAAGGTTTAGCTATGCACGTGCGTGCGCCTAGGGAGGGGTGCAGCGCTGGTCGGAATGGCGTCTCTCCTTGAGCCTTGCGGAGAGGCCCGACGCGGAGCACCAGGAGCTGTAGCAGAGCCGGAGGCACCAGGGGCGGCCCGAGGACGGAGCCGGCAGCCCACAGCCACCAGAGATGAGGGTCCAGGCACTGGATTACTTTGAAAGAGGTGAGGGGGCTGAGCCGTAGGTCTGCGCGGCCAGCACGCGTAACAGACATCATCAGGCTGCTGCCTTTGTGCCTAGGTAGACCTATTTTGGTTTGGTTTTTTTTTTTAATCAGAACTGAAAAACCTGATTTCCTCATTGGAGGGCTTTTATCAGGATTTCTCGGTTTACCCACAAATCAGAAGCCCTACTTATAAACATTGGTCAGTCCTGTCAGTTATAGTCCCACCTTAAAAAATATAGAAAGTGACATACGCAGTACAGAACCATTATGAAGACTAAAATACTGACATATAAACAAATTAAAATGTTCCCCTTATCTGAAGGAAGAAACAACCAAGATGCCTGTGCACCTCAGTAGTGTATGAAGAGATATGCAAAGGGGAGTACTCTTCGGTGTGACGCTGTTGGGGCAATGGCTCTGGCATCCGTGCTGGTTCTTCACCCTGCCAGCCTGGCTGTCACTGATGAGGGGGCCAGCAGGAGAAACCCAGGAGGGAAAATCCCCAGAAAGGGGCTAAGGACAGGTCCCGAAATGTACAAAAAGAGGCTGGCCCCTGCCACTAATGGAGGTGCTAGCAGGGTCAGAGGGGCTGCACTTATCCTCCGAGTCTACCTTGTTATCTTTAGCATACAAATTCTGGTAGAATCCAAGAAACCTATTTTCAACAGCTTTACTTTTATATATATAAATGTTTTATTGAATTTTAAATGCAAAAACAAAAACAGGCATTTCACATATATTTGTTTCTTGTACATACCAAGCACAGTAACAATAAATTGTTTTGTTTTAGTTAATTACCCTCCCCAAACAAGCAAGGGTGCACAGGTAAATAATGAAACCACAGTTCTCCATCCCACCCTAACAGCTTTGCTTTAAAGTAGTACTTTTCCAGTTTCATCCTTTATTCATTTCATATTTTTGTTTGGCAGCTGGTTTTTCACAAATAACTTTAGTGATCTATCTGCTTTATTAGCATTCTTGTAAACCAACTTAACTGACAGCTTTTTATCTACCTTATCAGCCACTTTTAAAATGGTTCTTTTTTAATTTTTTAAAACAAATCTCTTTAAGAACATAAGAACATAAGAAAATGCCATACTGGGTCAGACCAAGGGACCATCAAGCCCAGCATCCTGTTTCCAACAGTGGTCAATCCAGGCCACAAGAACCTGGCAAGTACCCAAAAACTAAGTCTATTCCATGTAACCATTGCTAATGCCAGTGGCTATTCTCTAAGTGAACTTAATAGCAGGTAATGGACTTCTCCTCCAAGAACTTATCCAATCCTTTTTTAAACACAGCTATACTAACTGCACGAACCACATTCTCTGGCAACAAATTCCAGAGTTTAATTGTGCGTTGAGTAAAAAGAACTTTCTCTGATTAGTTTTAAATGTGCCCCATGCTAACTTCATGGAGTGCCCCCTAGTCTTTCTACTATCCGAAAGAGTAAATAACCGATTCACATCTACCCGTTCTAGACCTCTCATGATTTTAAACACCTCTATCATATCCCCCCTCAGTCGTCTCTTCTCCAAGCTGAAAAGTCCTAACCTCTTTAGTCTTTCCTCATAGGGGAGTTGTTCCATTCCCTTTATCATTTTGGTAGCCCTTCTCTGTACCTTCTCCATCGCAATTATATCCTTTTTGAGATGCGGCGACCAGAATTGTACACAGTATTCAAGGTGCGGTCTCACCATGGAGCGATACAGAGGCATTATGACATTTTCCGTTTTATTCATCATTCCTTTTCTAATAATTCCCAACATTCTGTTTGCTTTTTTGACTGCCGCAGCAGATATTTTGACTGCCGCAGCAGATATTTAAAGTAACAAAATATTAATGAAAAATACATAAAACATATCAATAATAAAAAGCCAGAATAGGTATCTGCTTAGTTCTTGTATTAACCTACTAAACTAGTGAAAGATATATAATGCATAGAGCAAGGATGCTTAATCCGATTCTCGAGGACCCCAAGCCAGTCAAGTTTTCAAGATCTCTCTAATGAATATGCATGAGGTTTATTTGCATGCACTACCTCCTACGTATGCAAATATTTCTTATGCATATTCATTAGGGTTATCCTGAAAACTCGACTGGCTGGGGGGAACCAGAGGACTGGTTTGAGCACCCCCAGCATAGAGATGATCACACTATATCACAGTGGTATTCACTCCCAGCCCTTACAGGCTGCCAGCAGCTTGAGTTTTCAGGTTATCATTAAGGGTAGATTTTCAAAACATGTACGTGCGTCCATGTGCACGTGGATGTGGCGATTTTATAACGTGCATGCGTTGCCGCGTTGATGGGCTATTAAAATTTGGCTTTCAATGAATAGGCACAAGATACTTTGCATGCACCTGCCTCCATTGTATGCATATTCATTAGGGATATCCTGAAAACCAGACCTGTTGGCGGTCTTTGAGGGCTCAATAGTGAATGCCACGGCCTCCATTTTCCAAAGGACAAAAACAGTTCTTAACACTTTGTACAAGATCCAACTAATTTTGCAGCTTGTGAAGTTAAACGATGGATATACAACCATTTCCCACACACAGAACATAATTTTTGTTTCATAAAGAGTACTGTATCTTGAAGTATTAAGGTAATTACTGTACTGTTCCATTTTAGTAGTGCTGGTATATCTATATCTAAATATATCACCTTATCAGCATTTTTTCTATCCTAGCCTACTTTTCAGAATTGATCCTTTGATGTGCTACTTTGTAAGAAGTGTGATAATTTTAATAACAAAGAACAATACATATTTATAAAAAGAGCTATAAGTAGGAGACACAGTTATTTTATAATTGACCTATGGCACCATAAACATGTAAAATCCTTATGCCATACTCTTCACCAGAGGTCCCTAAACTCGTTCCTTGAGGGTCGCAACCGAGCATTTCCACGATGAATATGCATGAGATAGATTTGCATACAGTGGAAGCAGTGTATGCAACTATGTCTCATGCATATTCATTGTGGTAATCCTGAAAACACGACTGGGTTGCAGCCCTCGAGGAACAAGTTTGAGGACCCCTGCTCTACATATTCAGTAATAAAAATGCAGCTTTTTATGTCGAGAGAGGGATGTTTATTTACAACGTATGGCTTGCAAAGTCATTTTAGGATTTTTCTGCCTTTTACTTTTCTCTGGGTAACCTGCCCATGGTATAGAATTCTTTGTTTGGCCGAAGATCGGGATGAAATGCGCCATGCGGTTCGCCAGGGCAAAAAAGGCAGAAACCATGGCTATGTCCCAGGCATCTTCCAGGTCAAAACCGTGTGCCTCCAGCTTCTTAAAGTGCTCATCAGTTATGTTCTCAGCACGAGTGACTGCCAGAGCAAAGCTTAGCATCGCCAGCTCCCGAGGGCTTAATTCAGCAAGTTCCCAATTCACAATAACCTGCAAAATAAAATACAAGTAACTATGGGCCAGATGTGTTAAAGGGTTTTCTCCATCATGTGCCAATGGGAAAAATGCTTAAAATAACTGGTTCTCTATTTTAAGCCAATAATAATACAACTGATCCAGACTCTACATTTAAGTATGCTGGAGTCACAATGAACCGAGATGCTTCAATGGAGTCAAAGTACTACACTTTTACAATACATTACTATATACTGACAACTCAATATTTGTAAAGGTGTTTAATTAGGGCAGAAGTGGAGAAGAAGACAGTAAAAAAAAAAAAAAATCCCTATTGAAAGCTTCTGCTATTTCACTGCAGGTCTGTAAACTCAAGTACCACTACCCTGAGTACCCACAGGCACACATTACTGGTTTTGTTTGGTTATTAAATAAAGTAAGTTCTCTGAACAGGGGTTTGGTTTGAGTATGTATGTGTATATATATATATATATATATATTTTTTTTTTTATTACAGTTGGGATATGTTTAGGGGCTTTATATTTTGCTTTCCTTTTTACTGTTTGCTTTTTTTCTAGTTTACAGGGTCATTCATAAAATAATGTTAGGGCCCTAACCTACAAAAGCTACACGTCTCACCTCGACCAAAGACCGAGCCTTTTCTACAGCAGGTCCAGCTATCTGGAACAACATCCCATCCGACCTCAGACTGGAACCCTGCCTCTTAACATTTAGAAAAAAACTCAAGACCTGGCTTTTCCGCCAGGCCTTCTCAGATCCGCCAGACACTCATTAGACGACAAAAAAGCCACCCCCAAGCTCGATATAAGAGCCTACCCTGACTCTTAAAACAGTTGTTATCATTATCCTAAGTACTTCGTTCCTTAGTCTTTTTCTTTCCAGCAATCTTTGCTTCCAAGTTTACCTCCCTTGTTGAATGTAACTTTGTTCTTCCTGTTACCTACGGTTTCGTTACAGTTCCCCCTTTTTGATGTAAACCGACCTGATATGGTCCCTACCATGAAGGTCGGTATAGAAAAGTGTTAAATAAATAAATAAATAATGCCCATGATAAATAACGCATTGCAAGCTGCATATGCAAATTTTAGAAATTTAGTCAACAGAGAGGAGTTTATAAAAATGTGGGGTATTTAACATTATGTTTGATAGTGTAACGCACACATGTTATAAGCAAATCCTGTTTTGGGGGAGAGGGAGGTACACATATTAGTCAACTATTTATACCATTGTAGGAGGGAGGGACAACTAGTAACTCGAGGTGAGGTTTTGGTGGTGGTCTAGGGTTTGGGGGGCAGTTTTACATGCACAGTCAGAAGTACGAGCAGCACAGTACACATCAGTGAAGATTTGAAGTGAGGAAATGGACACAAAGATGAGATTTGTACATTGTACTCTCGACCAGGTTGATGCACTCTCTACCTAGCTGCTATCAAGCTAAATCGAGAGTACAATGTACAAATCTCATCTTTGTGTCCCTTTGCTCACTACAAATCACTTCAAATCTTCACTGATGTCTAATGTGCTGTTTGTACCTCTGTCTGTGCATGTAAAACTGTCCCCCCCCCCCCAAAACCTAGCACACATCCAAAACCTCACCTCGAGTTACTAGTTGACCCTCCTACAGTGATATAAATAGTTTACTTATACGAGAGCCTTATAAAGAATCTCTCTCTCTCCCTCTCCAGGAGCAGCCCAAAACATAGAAATGCCTATCTGGGTGCACATGTTGCAGTATCTCAAAAATTTCCCTAACCAAACCCCCCTCCCTTTTTTTTTTTTTTATCACTGGTGGTATTCATGCAAACTTTATAGCAAGATGATGAATCTAAGTCTTAGTTTGCTCGGTTTTTTTGCTCTTTTGGGAGGAGAGAGATTTGTTTTACTTATTATTTAATGTAAAACTTGTATCCTGCTTTTCTTGCTGCAAATCTGTTCAAGGCAGATTACAGTACTCCAACAGCAATAAAAATAATTTTAACAATACTTCGATAACAATACATTACACCAGGGATTCTCAAGCAGTGTGTTGCGACACGCCAGTGTGTCGCCGAGCACCAGCAGGTGTGTCACAGCTTCCCGGTGTACTGCTGCCCCGGTTGTGCTTCCCTCTCTCTCCTTCTTCGCAGCGAGTCGCATATATTCTTCCACTAATATTGCTGCCATTCCATCTGGGCAGGAACAGCAGCAGTGTTAGTGGAAGCCAGTGATGTACTAAAGAGGGGGCAAAGGGGGGTGCCATCGGGAGTGTTTCATAGCACTAATCAGCTGATTTTACGTATAATCTGGCGGTGCAGCTGCAGAAGAGAAAAGAGAACCTGCTTTGCCTGCCCTGAGCGCGTGCTTCTCATACCAGCTCTGCTGTGCTCGCTGATCCTGTCCTGTCCCTCTCCTAGTGCCTCCCTTGCTGTGGCCAACAATTAGAGGCCTGGCGCAGCATAGATTTGTGACAGGCAGGCGGGGGTTCTCACCCTATAGCCAGCAATTAGAAGCCCCATGTGGCACCGATTTGTGACACTCTGGCACAGGTTCCCACCCCTCAGCTAGCAATTAGAGGCCCCCAGCTCAGTATCACTGTGGTGTCCTGCCAGCGGGTGTCTTGCACCTCGCCGGCAGGAAGGAGGACCACTTTGGGGCAGAGGTGAGTCACATGGTGTTGTGACAGAGAGAGGAGGAGGGGGTGACAATGAAGGCTGGGAAGGGGAGAGGGTGGTGAGTGACTGACAAGAAAGGGGAGGGAGTGGGAATGAGAATGAAGTGGTGAGTGACTGAGTACGAAAGGGAGGGGTGAGAGTGAGGGAAGGGGGTTTGAGTGACTGGGGGTGAGGGATGGAAGACATGTGGGAGGGAAGGGTGGTGAGAGTAGGGGAAGGGGGGATGAGTGACTGAGAGGTGAGTGAAAGGGAGTGTAGAAATGTGACAACATAAGAGAGCGGAGAAAGTTTGTGAATGCCCTCCACTAATCCATTACAATCTCAGAGTTACTGGAAATCAAAAGTTCCCAGGTATGGTATGGGGGGAAACATTTTATCTTTATTAGTTTTAATTATCAGGTATTATTTGATACGTCTGCTGTTTTGAAATATGTTATCGATGTTTAGGACATTTTTTTAAATTTGTACAGGAGCTCTAATTATTGGATGATGTTTTATTCATAAATTGTTTTGATATGTATATTTTTTAGTAAGGATTTTTTTATTCAGATTGATTTATATTTCTTGATTGTCTTGTTTTGAGAAATAGTGATGTTCTGCTTTTCCATTGTTGCACTCCATACAGAATCTGGCTTGTTGCAATTTCTGGTTCAGTTTGTGTGTGTGTGAGAGAGAGAGACAGAGGAAGTGTATGTGAGCGTGTAAGCGTGCCCCCAGTCTATGATAATCTCAGAATTATCTCAGATTTGGAGAGTAGGATATTTTTTAAATACTTATTAGTTTTAATTATTGGGTGTTATTTGATGTCTGCTGTTTTGAAATATTTTATCAATGTTAGGAAATTTTAAAATTTATAGATGGGTTTGCGGTATCAAAGGAAGTATCCGTCCCGGGTGCCAAATACTTTGGGTTTGCCACTGGTAGAAGCTGTCAACATCAGCGGCATGGTCCCTTCTTCTTCCTGCCCCCACAGCCCAGAACAGTTAGTGATGTAAGTAGGATGCACAGGAAGAAGAGAAGACCATGTTGCAAAAAGTAGTGGCAGAAGCATGGACCCGGACCAAAGCAGAGCCAGCGATCAGCAACAGGAGAAAGAACAGAGTTAACTCCCATAGCTGATGGAATTCTTCATTTTCAGGCCACGGGGGCTAGAGGAGGAGGCTACTGCAGCTGCCATTTGTGCTGGGGGGGGGGGGGGAAGGGTTGTGAGTGAGAGCGAGCCAGTGGGAGAGAGAGCATGTGTGTGTGATTGACAGCATGTATGTAAGAGAGAGTGTGTTTGTGCAAGTGTGATTGACAGCAAGTGTGAACATGAGAGAGCATATGTGTAATTGAGAGAGAGATAGGTCAGGGAGATGACTGCTGTGTGTATGTGTATGAGAAAGATAGACTGCTCAAGGAGGCGACCGGTATGTGTGAAGGAGACAGAGACTGGACAGGGAGTTGACTGGTGTGTTTGAGGAAGACAAAGCCTGGTAGAGATGTGATTCAGCCAAATCTTTTGGTTCGGCCTTCGTTATTGGCCTGCCGCTGGAAATTTCATTTTCCCGCGGTTCGGGCCGATTTTATTTCATCTGCCCCCCCCGAAATGATGCCTGAAATTCGTCCCAACCCTTCAGATTAAAAAAAAACAACAACCACAAACCCACTCCAAACCTTCAAATTTAATTAATTGCAACCCCCCACCCTCCTGACCCTCCAAGACTTGCCCAACCCCTCCCCAAGACTTACTGAAAGTCCCTGGTGGTCCAGTGGGGTCCCGGGAGCGTTCTCCTGCTCTTGGGCCGTAGGCTGCCACTAAACAAAATGGCGCCGATGGCCCTTTGCCCTTACCGTGTGACAGGGCTATCGGTGCCTTTGGCCAGCCTCTGTCACATGGTAGGAGCAAACATTCTGTTAGCTTTTTTGACTGCCGCAGCACACTGAACTGATGATTTCAATGTGTTATCCACTATGACACCTAGATCTCTTTCTTGGGTGGTAGCTCCTAATATGGAACCTAACATTGTGTAATTATAGCATGGGTTATTTTTCCCTATATGCATCACCTTGCACTTATCCACATTAAATTTCATCTGCCATTTGGATGCCCAATTTTCCAGTCTCACAAGGTCTTCCTGCAATTTATCACAATCTGCTTGTGATTTAACTACTCTGAACAATTTTGTATCATCTGCAAATTTGATTACCTCACTTGTCATATTTCTTTCCAGATCATTTTTAAATATATTGAAAAGTACGGGCCCCAATACAGATCCCTGAGGCACTCCACTGCCCTCTCCCTTCCACTGAGAAAATTGTCCATTTAATCCTACTCTCTGTTTCCTGTCTTTTAGCCAGTTTGTAATCCACGAAAGGACATTGTCACCTATCCCATGACTTTTTACTTTTCCTAGAAGCCTCTCATGAGGAATTTTGTCAATTGCCTTCTGAAAATCCAAATATACTGTATCTACCGGTTCACCTTTATCCACATGTTTATTAACTCCTTTAAAAAAGAGAAGCAGATTTGCGAGGCAACACTTGCCTTGGGTAAAGCCATGCTGACTTTGTTCCATTAGACCATGTCTTTCTATATGTTCTGTCATTTTGATATTTTGAACACTTTCCACTATTTTTCCTGGCATTGAAGTCAGGCTAACTGGTCTGTAGTTTCCCGGATCGCCCCTGGAGCCCTTTTTAAATATTGGGGTTACGTTAGCTATCCTCCAGTCTTCAGGTACAATGGATGATTTTAATGACAGGTTACACATTTTTACTAATAGGTCTGAAATTTCATTTTTGAGTTCCTTCAGAACCCTGGGGTGTATTCCATCCAGTCCAGGTGATTTACTACTCTTCAGCTTGTCAATCAGGCCTACCATATCTTCTACGTTCACCGTGATTTGGTTCAGTCCATCTGAATCATTACCCATGAATATCTTCTCTGATACAGGTATCTCCCCAACATCCTCTTCTGAAAACACTGAAGCAAAAAAATAATTTCATCTTTCCGCGATTGCTTTATCTTCTCTAATTGCCCCTTTAACCCCTCGATCATCTAACGGTCCAACTGACTCCCTCACAGGATTTCTCCTTCAGATATATTTTAAAACGTTTTTGCCTCTACAGCCAACTTCTTTTCAAATTCTCTCTTAGTCTGTCTTACATTTAAGTTGCCAATGCTTATGCATTATCCTATTTTCTTCTGTTGGATCCTTCTTCCAACATTTTTGAATGAAGATCTTTTGGCTAAAATAGCTCCTTTCACCTCCCTTTTTAACCATGCCGGTGATCGTTTTGCCTTCTTTCCACCTTTCTTAATGTGTAGAATATATCTGGACTGTGCTTCTAGGATGGTAATTTTTAACAATGACCACGCCTCTTGCACACTTTTTACCTTTGTAGCTGCTCCTTTCAGTTTTTTTCTATTTTTCTCATTTTATCAAAGTTTCCCTTTTGAAAGTTTAGCACGAAAGCCATGGAGAGTCATTTATTCAAATTTGATCATATTATGATCACTATTGCCAAGTGGCCCCACCACCGTTACCTTTCTCACCAAATCCTGTGCTCCTCTGAGAATTAGATCTAAAATTGCTCCCTCTCTTGTCAGATCCTGAACCAATTGCTCCAGAAAGCTGTCATTTATTCCATCCAGGAACTCTCTCTCTCTAGCATGTCTCGATGATACATTTACCCAGTCAATATTGGGGTAATTGAAATCTCCCATTATTACCGCACTACCAATTTGGTTAGCTTCCCTAATTTCTCTTAGCATTTCACTGTCCGTCTCACCATGTTGACCAAGTGGACGGTAGTATACTCCTATCACTATAGTCTTCCCCAATACACAAGGGATTTCTACCCATAAAGATTTGATTTTGCATTTAGTCTCATGCATAATGTTTATCCTGTTGGACTCCATGCCAGTGCGGACATAAAGCGCCACACCGCCTCCCAGGTGCTCCCCTCTGTCATTGCGATATAATTTGTACCCCGGTATAGCACTGTCCCATTGGTTATCCTCCTTCCACTTTGTCTCTGAGATGCCAATTAAGTCTATGTCATCATTCACTGCTATACATTCTAATTCTCCCATCTTACTTCTTAGACTTCTGGCATTAGCATATAAACATTTCAAAGTGTGTTTTTTGTTTGTATTTTCATTCTGCTTTTTAATTGATAGAGATAAGTTAGAATTTTTTAGCTCAGGTGAGTTTTTAGTTACAGGCACTTGGACTACTTTTCTTATTATTGGAACCTCACTGTCGGGATGCCCTAATTCTAATGCATCATTAGTATCCTTTGAAGATACCTCCCTCCAAACCATGCACTGCAGAGAGACTCGGATTTCCCCTTTGTTCTAGTTTAAAAGCTGCTCTATCTCCTTTTTAAAGGAGTCTGATTCCACCTTGATTAAGATGGAGCTCATCCCTTTGGAAGAGACTTCCCCTTCCCCAAAAGGTTCCCCAGTTCCTAACAAAACTGAAGCCCTCTTCCTTGCACCATCGTCTCATCCACACATTGAGACTCCGGAGCTCTGCCTGCCTCTGGGGACCTGCACGTAGAAAAGAGTGCATTGCAGAGAATGCTACCCTGGAGGTTCTGGATTTCAACTTCCTACCTAAGAGCCTAAATTTGGCTTCCAGAACATCCCTCCCACATTTTCCTATGTCGTTGGTGCCCACATGTACCACGACAGCCAACTCCTCCCCAGCACTGTCTAAAATCCTATCTAGGTGATGCGTGAGGTCCTTGCAGAATGCTGATCTACCGCGATAAAGGGGGCGGGGGGGAGAAAACAGGGGTAGGAGGGCACTAATGTGCAGCAGGCCACATCATGGCGGTGCGGTTTTGCCTGTGTTGGTGCGGCCATGCCACACTCTATCGCCCCCATAGCGCCACACTAAAAGATTGTGCTATTTCCCGCACTACTGCTGGTGATAATATCCAAAACATTATCGCCGGCAGCGGTGCTGCCACCCCATTTCCCTAAACCTCTCCCTAATTCCTCCCAAACTCCACCCCTTCCCCTAAATTTTACTGCGCGATAAGCCCATTATTGCTTGTGTCAGGGCGTTATCAAGTGCGATAATGGCCTAACGCACGCAATAATGGGCTCTCTCAGCTTGAAAAATAACCCCATTAGTCAGTTAAGTTTCGGCGGGCCAAATGGCTGTCCTAAATGTAGTCAGACAAAGTTATCCTTCTAACTTTAAGACAGCCAACTATATTTAAAAGTACTGCTGCACTACTGAATGAATACACCTCCAAAGTTAGCCAGGTAAGTTTATCCAGCTAACTTTTCTATCTGGACTATATCTGAATATGGACCTTTCAGAGGTCAATTTATAAAAAGCCGTTTAGTTGGATAACTCAGAAGTTATCCGTCTGAATGATATAAAATGTTGTCTGGTTAGAATTTAGCTGGATAAATTCTCAAATGTTCATTTAGCTGGATTACTTCTGAATTATCAGGCTAAATGCTTCTTAATATGGAACATAAGAAAATGCCATACTGGGTCAGACCAAGGGTCCATCAAGCCCAGCATCCTGTTTCCAACAGTGGCCAATCCAGGCCATAAGAACCTGGCAAGTACCCAAAAACTAAGTCTATTCCATGTAACCATTGCTAATGGCAGTGGCTATTCTCTAAGTGAACTTAATAGCAGGTAATGGACTTCTCCTCCAAGAACTTATCCAATCCTTTTTTAAACACAGCTATACTAACTGCACTAACCACATTCTCTGGCAACAAATTCCAGAGTTTAACTGTGCGTTGAGTAAAAAAGAACTTTCTCCGATTAGTTTTAAATGTGCCCCATGCTAACTTCATGGAGTGCCCCCTAGTCTTTGTACTATCCGAAAGAGTAAATAACCGATTCACATCTACCCGTTCTAGACCTCTCATGATTTTAAACACCTCTATCATATCCCCCCTCAGTCGTCTCTTCTCCAAGCTGAAAAGTCCTAACCTCTTTAGTCTTTCCTCATAGGGGAGTTTTTCCATTCCCTTTATCATTTTGGTAGCCCTTCTCTGTACCTTCTCCATCGCAATTATATCTTTTTTGAGATGCGGCGACCAGAATTGTACACAGTATTCAAGGTGCAGTCTCACCATGGAGCGATACAGAGGCATTATGACATTTTCCATTTTATTCATCATTCCTTTTCTAATAATTCCCAACATTCTGTTTGCTTTTTTGACTGCCGCAGCACACTGCATCGACGATTTCAATGTGTTATCCACTATGACACCTAGATCTCTTTCTTGGGTTGTAGCACCTAATATGGAACCCAACATTGTGTAATTATAGCATGGGTTATTTTTCCCTATATGCATCACCTTGCACTTATCCACATTAAATTTCATCTGCCATTCGGATGCCCAATTTTCCAGTCTCACAAGGTCTTCCTGCAATTTATCACAAACTGCTTGTGATTTAACTACTCTGAACAATTTTGTGTCATCTGCAAATTTGATTATCTCACTCGTCGTATTTCTTTCCAGATCATTTATAAATATATTGAACAGTAAGGGTCCCAATACAGATCCCTGAGGCACTCCACTGTCCACTCCCTTCCACTGAGAAAATTGCCCATTAATCCTACTCTCTGTTTCCTGTCTTTTAGCCAGTTTGCAATCCACGAAAGGACATCGCCACCTATCCCATGACTTTTTACTTTTCCTAGAAGCCTCTCATGAGGAACTTTGTCAAACGCCTTCTGAAAATCCAAGTATACTATATCTACCGGTTCACCTTTATCCACATGTTTATTAACTCCTTCAAAAAAGTGAAGCAGATTTGTGAGGCAAGACCTGCCCTGGGTAAAGCCATGCTGACTTTGTTCCATTAAACCATGTCTTTCTATATGTTCTGTGATTTTGATGTTTAGAACACTTTCCACTATTTTTCCTGGCACTGAAGTCAGGCTAACCGGTCTGTAGTTTCCCGGATCGCCCCTGGAGCCCTTTTTAAATATTGGGGTTACATTTGCTATCCTCCAGTCTTCAGGTACAAGGGATGATTTTAATGATAAGTTACAAATTTTTACTAATAGGGCTGAAATTTCATTTTTTAGTTCCTTCAGAACTCTGGGGTGTATACCATCCGGTCCAGGTGATTTACTACTCTTCAGTTTGTCAATCAGGCCTACCACATCTTCTAGGTTCACCGTGATTTGATTCAGTCCATCTGAATCATTACCCATGAAAACCTTTTCCAGTATGGTTACCTCCCCAACATCCTCTTCAGTAAACACAGAAGCAAAGAAATCATTTAATCTTTCCGCGATGGCCTTATCTTCTCTAAGTGCCCCTTTAACCCCTCGATCATCTAACGGTCCAACTGACTCCCTCACAGGCTTTCTGCTTCGGATATATTTTTAAAAGTTTTTACTGTGAGTTTTTGCCTCTACAGCCAACTTCTTTTCAAATTCTCTCTTAGCTTGTCTTATCAATGTCTTACATTTAACTTGCCAATGTTTATGCTTTATCCTATTTTCTTCTGTTGGATCCTTCTTCCAATTTTTGAATGAAGATCTTTTGGCTAAAATAGCTTCTTTCACCTCTCCTTTTAACCATGCCGGTAATCGTTTTGCCTTCTTTCCACCTTTCTTAATGTGTGTAATACATCTGGACTGTGCTTCTAGAATGGTATTTTTTAACAATGACCACGCCTCTTGGACATTTTTTACTTTTGTAGCTGCTCCTTTCAGTTTTTTTCTAACAATTTTTCTCATTTTATCAAAGTTTCCCTTTTGAAAGTTTAGCACGAGAGCCTTGGATTTGCACACTGTTCCTTTTCCAGTCATTAAATCAAATTTGATCATATTATGATCACTATTGCCAAGCGGCCCCACCACCGTTACCTCTCTCACCAAGTCCTGTGCTCCACTGAGAATTAGATCTAAAATTGCTCCCCCTCTCGTCGGTTCCTGAACCAATTGCTCCATAAAGCTATCATTTATTCCATCCAGGAACGTTATCTCTCTAGTGTGACCCGATGATACATTTACCCAGTCTATATTGGACTTCTCTTTGTCCCAATATATATAGTATGGAACTAAAAATCTTTAAATGAGTCTTGGCTTTGTATCCCATTCCTATAAACAAAATTTGTGTCAACTAGAAATACATAATATATTATATTTAGGAGCATTATTTACAATTCTGTGATATTTTTGTTTTTCCATTGTTGCACTGCAAATGGAGTATTTTGTTACAGTTTTCAGTTCTCTAGTTATACTTTATTCTCTTTTTATTCTGCATTTGGTGAGGGAAGTCTGTGTTCTGCATGTGTGAGTGAGATGAGGTATTCTGCTAGCATGTAGTTTCTGTGTAGGGATCTACAACAGCTTGGCTTGTTCTGTTATCCTAATATCAGGTGTAATGGTGTTTGAGGGTCTGGTGTAATATTTGAGATATTGCCTTTTCATAGGTAGTGCTGTTACTGTTTGAGTAATGGAAGTGAGTGCTGCTTTCATATGGGAGGATTGCTATTTTGTAATTCAGTTTACTCAGTGCTTCTGAGGGCCAACACGCTTTACAATAGTCTAATAACATATGGCTGCATGTGTCTTTTTTGCAGAGTTTAATAGTTGATACCACAGCAGTGCATGAAAATACATGTTGTAAGTGATATTTTTACCTTAGTACATTTTACTTTGAATGTTGTTTTTCATGAAAAATCTGTTACTATAAATGTGTAATTTTTAAGTGTTTGTTTGGAAGGGTGTAGCCAGGAGTGTGTGCAAGGTTGTAAAGTTCACCTATGACACCTAATATCCTTGTACCAGCCTTTGCTGACCTGGCTCCACAAAAGAAAGCAGGATTCCATCTGAAGCTGTGCTACTTTGGGTTAGTGGCTCTCCGCAAACTTGGCCAGGGCATAATTTTAGCTTTTTAACACATCAGGCAACAGTATGGGTCACTTCTGGTCTCCCCCCCCCCCCCCCTCCGCGGAACAGGTAGGCAGATGTAAATAGGGTATCCCAAAATAAATACAAATAAAAGTTACCTAAGTTCGGTGGTGAGGAGGAAGGCTTGAAGTAGCAGTTGAATGCTACAGAGGATGGAGAAAACTGCCCGAGTTTGATGGAGGTCTGAAACAGCGCTTAAGTGTCAATAGGGGCAGACAGAACAAATGGCAGGGGCTCACACAGGAGCAGTGAAAAGATGCCGAGGGAAATCGTTGCTGCTGTTGGCTTCCATGTTCACGTCCTGAGCTGGCGGTGAGCAGGAAAGAGAGCCGTGAGCAGAGCCGTCAAGTTGGGCCACTAAGGGGAGGACCCATTGAGAGAGAGAGAGACCGATGCAGGAAAAGAGGTGCTGGGCCGCTCCAGCAGCCAAATCAGCTGAGCCACAGAGGAGTGGAGAAGCTGTCAGTCAGAACTGGGGCATGGCGATGAGAGAAACCAAGTGAGAGAGAGAGAGGGCCATGACTAGGCCACAATGGAGGCAAGAGCCCAAGCAGTGCTGAGGGAAGCAGCGCAGGAGGTGAAACAGCTGAATTCTGCTGCCAGACACTTGCTCCTGTGAGACATCCCAGGCTGTGTGGTGAGTCCTAGCCGCCGTTGTCTATTAAAATGAGGCAAATAGCGTCAGGGCCTTGGGGAAGTCCTCATACAATATCATGGCCAGGCTGCAATACCGCTGACATCATCAATGACATCAGTGGGACCTGCGGAGCTCGGAGAGGGGGGACTATTAAAAAAAACCCATAAAAATAAAGAAAAATTTGTAAAATTTAAACAAAATGAAGGTGATGGTCAAGTAAGAAGACCCTAGCTACCTGACTGACCACAATTCCCTTGACCCCGAAGGTTATTTTAATCGTGGATTTTGCCCCAAAGGAAGCCCTGCCTATTTTAAGTTAAAAACCTCGCTAAAACATTGTAAAACCAGAAAAAGATGGTGGTGGAAACCAGGAGAGGACCTAAAGACTCAGACTGAGCCATTAGAAAATTGGCAGAGAAGTAGCTTTTTCAACAAACATTGTTAATGAAAAAGACAATTTGACCCTTTTAAGGCTGAGAGAGAGAGAGAGAACCTCTGTAGAGATCAATATGCAACTTTACTATTTATACCACCTGTAAAAAGGGACACCTTTAACTCGGGGTCAGGTTTAAGGGTGTGGTAGGTTAATGTAAATCAGTTATTTACTCTCTCAAATCATGGAGTACCCCCTAGTCCTTTTA
This sequence comes from Rhinatrema bivittatum, assembly GCF_901001135.1. NCBI lineage: Eukaryota > Metazoa > Chordata > Amphibia > Gymnophiona > Rhinatrematidae > Rhinatrema > Rhinatrema bivittatum. The sequence goes on from NC_042615.1 coordinate 421,014,214, forward strand.
TTAAGTTAGCAAATAGCTCATTTAAAACAAATCAAAGTTAATTTATTTTCACTCAGCACATAGTTAAACTCTGGAATTCATTGCCAGAGGATGTGTTTACAGCAGTTAGTGTAAATGGGTTAAAAAGAGATTTGGATAAGTTCCTAGAGGAAAAATCCATAAACTGCTATCAATCAATAAGGAATAGTAACTTGAGATCTATTTAACGTTTGGGTACTTGCCAGGTACTTGTGACTTGGATTGGCCACTGTTGGAAACAGGATGTTGGGCTTGATGGACCTCTGGTCTGACCCAGTATGGCATTTCTTATGTTCTTATATTCTTGTATGATGGAGTGAGAGAGAGGGAGGAGAGCAAGGTGGGGAGGGTAAAATGAAATCTAGGTCTCAAAGGGATTTCTAAAATTTGATTGAGGTCTCTGAACACATGGATATAAAATAGTTCATTTAAATTAAAATGTAGTATTGTCCCATGCTTTTTGAGCTTTTTAGTTTAAGAATACAAAGAATGCCAACAGATCATTAGTTTCGGTTTTATTGCAAACAGAGATATAATGGTTGGGATTACTGCACTAGTTGTGATTATGGCTCCAGTGGCTTGATATATGCTAGATGACCTTTCATTTTCATCGCACTTCTGCATCTCTTTACTCTGGGCAGCAACACAATAATAGTATTCAAACAAAAATACCTCCGCAATTTCAAACAAACAATCTTTTCATGATGGACCTGGAGAAGTAAACATGATGGCTGCATCCCAGGTAAAGCAAAAGAAAGGAGTGATCTGCAATTCATTTTATTTCTTTCTGGTCAGTAGGCTCAGGAAGATTAAGGTCACTACATGCCTTGGTGGTAAACATGTTTCTATGTGATGTACTAACCTGATCAGCCAAAGTAGGAAGTTTAGAGAACACTCTATGCTGAGCAGCATGTGCTGTTACACAGTACAGACATCTGTTGGCAACACTTGTAGCCACAGCAATAAGCTCTTTGTCTGCCTTGCTGAGTCGTTCTATAGAAAAGAAAAGCCATAAATCATCATAGTTTCAGTTGTATAAGTTGTGACTCAGATCAAAAACAAGGTATTTCCTAGCGTGCAGCAGATGGACTCAGGACCAATGGGTATAGTGTACTCCTGTTAGCAGTTGGAGACGCATCAGATTTCAATCTGACGTCAGCCCCTAGTACATATACCTCTGTAGGAAGTGCAGCTCTTCAGTATTTTCCGTCTCCATAGCAGTTAGGGACTACCTGCACGCTCTCACAGCGTTAGAGTAAAATTTAACGGAGAAAACTCAAAATAAGAAGAAATCTTACCTCAACAGCGAGCCCCGCTCTCCTGCGGTGACACCCTCGGGTCCCTCCCCCAGTTGAGAATTCCCGAGGTGATTTCCGTGGTCCCTCGGAGGTGAGCCTTGGTCCGGCGGCCATCCGGCGGGGACCTAGCCCCCGATTTCTGGCACGGCTGAGAGGCAGCGGGTGCAACCTCGAGCGCTGTGGAGAAGGTATTTGCCCTCTCCCCCCGCAGCCAGAGACTGCCCGGAACGAAACCGGGAAGCACCGAGACAAGGTAAGGCAGAAATCTTGTTTAAAGACTCCGGTCTCCGAAGCTCAAGGAGTCGCCGGCCGGGACCAGTGCCACTGGGTTGATCCGCCCTAGCAGGGCCAGGCTCCGGGTAGCTCCAAGCGCTCTCCCACGTGGAGGCCCTCCGAGGTGGTCACCATATTGCCTGTGTGGTCGCCGTCGCCATTTTGGCACTGTTCGCCGCCCGACCCGTCTCGAGCCGTGCGCACAACGTTACACGCTCAAGTACCGTACTCACAAGTTACGCGCGCAACTTGTGCTTACTTTGCCGAGCGCATAACTGCGACTTGTGTGCACACCAGCGCGCACATCCTGGGCGCACATCCATCCACACGCACATATTCGATGCACCAGAGCGCATAATGGGGTAGATTTTCAAAGGGGTACACGCGTACCCCCCGAAAAACCTACCCCAAACCCCCCCCTGTGCGCGCCGAGCCTATTTTGCATAGGCTCGGCGGCACGCGCAAGCTCCAGGACGCGCATAAGTCCCGGGGCTTGCATGGGGGGGCGTGTCGAGGGGCGGGCCGCGAGTGACGCGGCGTTTCGGGGGCGGGCCTGGGGGCGTGGCGCCGGCCTGGGGGCATGGTCGAGGCCTCCGGACCAGCCCCCGGGTCAGGTGATGGCGCGCCAGCAGCCCGCTGGCGCGCGCAGATTTACACCTGCTTTCCGCAGAGCCGCACAACACAAAGAGGCCGACGCCCTATGTATCCAGTGCGAGGAGGTCCTGGGGGATCAAGCCCAGGTCCAGGCCCATCGGGCCTGAGTGCTAGCTCCTCATTAAGTATTCCAGACCTAGAAAATCCCAGCGGGACCCCCCCTCAAATGGGGCCCCCCCAGGGACACAGCGCCTCCTAACTTGGACCCAGCGTCTATTTCCTGGGTGGAATTTTTCAAAGGCCTGCACACCTTCGTTCACATGCAGATGGAGCCTCCAATAACATGGCCACAGCCTTCACCAAAGGACCTCTATGCTCTGGGCCACTCGAGGCCCAGAGAAGTGAATCCACCACCTGGAAGCCCCACTTACGGGGACACGGACATCTCGGAGGAGGAATCAGAGCCCCTGGAGGAAGGGGAACTCCCTCTGGGGACAGAGCCTCACCGGACCATGAGACGCTTCTTTACCAAGGACGAGCTTCCAGACCTGGTCACCCACAGCCTGAAGGAGCTCGTTATCCTGGGCACAAGTGCCTCGGGGGAGCCTAAGACAAATCCCCTACTAGAGGGACTCCGTCAGACCTCTCACCATTTCCCTCTGTTACAAGCTGTCCAAAAGCTAATTGACCTGGAATGGATTACTCCAGAGTCTTCGTTCATGGCAGCCATGTATCCTCTGGACCTGGCGGCCAAAGACCTTCTGACTTGCCCAAAGGTGGATGCCATGGTCTGCGTGATCTCAAAGTGCACTACTATCCCAGTGGAGGGAGGCGCAGCACTCAAATATGCACAAGACAGGCGTCTGGAATCCATCCTTAAACAGTCCTTCGACGTCGCCACTATGTCCCTACAAATGGCGGCCTGCTGCACCGTTGTGACACGTGCCTGCCTATCACAGACCAGGAGCAACACCCCTGGGGAAGCCATGGAACCAGCAGTATCATTCCTCGTGGATGCTGCTTCCGACCTGGTGCGCACCACAGCTAGAGGAGTGTCATCAGCTTTGGCAGCCAGGAGACAACTCTGGCTCCGAAGCTGGTTGGCCGACGCGTCCTCCAAAACGAGACTCACAAGGATGCCCTTCAAGGGATCCCTCCTGTTCAGCAGCGAACTAGAGAAACTGGCTGACAAATGGGGTGAGTCCCCACTTCCGTGGCTACTGGAAGACAGGAACAAGCGTAACCAGCGACCCTTCGCCCGATCCTCCAGGGGCAGAGGTTCACAGCGCTTCAATCCATACAGAAACACTTATCAAGCGCCCCGTCCTACAGGCAGGAACCAGCCCTTTCGGAACAAGCACAACAAGAGGGGAGCCAGCTCTGGTCCAGGCCCTAGCCGCACCCCAAAATGAGATTCAGCCGACCCGTCCAAAGGAAGAAGCTATAGGGGGCAGACCTGCCCTGTTCTACCAAAGATGGGTTGAGAGAACTTCGGACAAGTGGGTCCTAACCATCATTTGAGAGGGGTACTACCTGGATTTCCTCCGAACCCCTCCGGACAAGTTCGTGGAATCCCCCTGCCACGACTCCTCCAAGAGGGTGGCAGTGGAAGCTACACTGACCAGACTACTGGCCCTCGAGGCCATAACCCCAGTACCTCCACAGCAAATAAATACTGGGCATTATTCCATTTATTTTATCGTCCCCAAGAAAGAGGGGACGTTCAAGCCCATCCTGGACCTCAAGTCGGTCAACCGCCACCTGAGGATTCTCCGCTTCTGCATGGAAACCCTACGCTCTGTAATAGCGGCGATACAACCGGGAGAGTTTCTCACATCCCTGGACCTTTCGGAAGCCTACCTACACATCTGGATCCATCAGGAACATCAGCGCTTCCTAGGCTTCAAAATCCTGGACCGTCACTACCAGTTCCAGGTACTACCCTTCGGGTTAGCCACAGCATCCCGGATGTTCACCAAGATCATAGTGGTGGTGGCGGCAACACTGAGGAAGGAAGGAATCCTCGTACACCCTTACCTAGACAATTGGCTGATCAGGGCGAAATCCTCAGAGGAATGTCACCAGGCAACCAACAGAGTCAAAACTCAACTGGAGAGCCTCGGATGGGTGGTCAACACAAACAAGAGTTGTCTGCAGCCCTCACAGCCTCTAGAATACATAGGAGTCCGATTCGACACCAAAGAAGACAAGGTCAGCCTGACTCCAACAAGGAGATCAAAACTGAGGAACCAGTTGCAAATCCTGTTGAGTGAACCTCGCCCCACAGCATGGGATTACCTACAAGCCCTCTGTCTCATGGCATCCACACCGGAAGTAGTGCCATGGGCACAAGCTCACATGAGACCCCTACAGGGCTCACTTCTATCGCGATGGAATCCACTGTCCCAGAACTACGCCGTACGTCTACAGCTCCCGGGCAGAGTTCGGACCCAGCTACGATGGTGGCTGCAGGACAGCCACCTGAGCCAGGGAACAAGACTATCCTCACCAACCTGGACCCTGCTCACCACAGACGCCAGCCTATGAGGATAGGGAGCACACTGCGAGGAGCTAACCGCCCAAGGGCAGTGGCGCGCAGAAGAGTCGGGATGGAACATCAATCGCCTAGAAGCTCGGGCAGTCAGACTAGCCTGCCTACGGTTCGGTCACAGACTCTGAGACAAAGCGGTCAGAGTAATGTTCGACAACGCCACAACAGTGGCCTACATCAACCGTCAGGGGGGAACCAGAAGCCAACAGGTGTCTCTGGAAATAGACCCCCTAATGTTGGGGGCAGAAGTGAACCTCCAGGAGATCTCGGCCGTTCACATCGCTGGGAAAGACAACATCACGGCAGACTACCTCAGCAGAGAAAGTCTAGACCTAGGAGAATGGAAGCTGTCGACTGCAGCGTTCCAAATGATAGTGGATCATTGGGGAACACCAGCCATGGACCTTCTGGCAAACCAGTCCAATACCCAAGTGCCCAGTTACTTCAGCCGCAGGCAGGAGCCTCAGTCCCAGGGGATCGATACCCTGGTACAGACCTGGCCACAGGAGACTCTGTTATACGCCTTCCCACCGTGGCCCCTATTAGGCGTAATCATTCACAAGATCCAACTGCACAGGGGACCAGCACTTCTGGTGGCCCCGGACTGGCCAAGAAGACCGTGGTACGCAGACATGAGAAGACTTCTGACAGGGACCCCCCTGCCACTACCTTCACACAGAGACCTGCTCCAACAAGGGCCGATCCTCCATGAGGATCCAGCTCGATTCTCTCTTACATTCTGGCCATTGAGAGGGCTCGCCTGAGAAAGAGCGGATACTCGGGTGCTGTAATCGACACCCTACTCCAAATACGCAAGTTCTCCACATCTCTAACATACATAAGGATTTGGAGAGTATTCGAAGCCTGGTGCGAAGACCACGATATCATACCACGCTCAGTCAAAATTCCTGTCCCTCAACTCCATCAAGGTACAGGTGGCCGCATTGTCATGCTACGGAACCAAGAGCGAGAGCGACAGCATAGCCTCTCACCCGGACATTTCACGCTTCCTGAAAGGGGTCAAGCACATCCATCCGCCCCTAAAGTGGCCGGTACCGCTTTGGAACCTCAACCTGGTCCTGGATTTCCTAGAAGGAGCCTCCTTCAGACCCCTCCGCGGCCTGTCTCTCCGACTATTAACTTTGAAAACAGCATTCCTGCTGGCAGTTTGTTCAGCCCGCCGCATTTCAGAACTACAAGCACTGTCTTGCCGTGAGCCGTTCCTCAGGCTCACCCCGGGGACCATCCAGCTATGCACGGTACCTTTGTTCCTCCACAAAGTGGTGTCTCACTTCCATCTCAACCAAACCATCTCGCTACCATTGCCAGATGAACATAAGAATTCGGAAGAGGCTCGAAGTCTAAGCCACCTCAACATCAGCAAACAACTATCCTGATACCTGGAAATGTCGGAGCCCGTACGAAAAACGGACCACCTATTCATCCTCTACAGCGAGAAGAGGCAAGGGGAAGCGGCCTCGTGAGCAACCATAGCCCGCTGGATCAAAGAAGTCATCAAGGTGGCCTACTTAGAAGCAGGCAAGCTGCCGCCTCAACAAGTCAAGGCCCATTCTACTACAGCCCAGGCAATGTCCTGGGCAGAAACCAAGATGTCACCCACTGAGATTACAGGGCGGCAACATGGTCCTCCATCCACACCTTCTCCAAGTTTTACTGACTGGATGTTCAGGCCCGGGAGGACACGGCATTTGCAAGGGCAGTACTAAGTGGGTCACGGGCAGCCTCCCACCTGGTTCAGGAGTAGCTTTTATACATCCCATTGGTCTTGAGTCCATCTGCTACATGCTAGGAAATGGAGAAATTACTTACCTGATAATTTTGTTTTCCTTAGTGTAGACAGATGGACTCAGCATCCCGCCCTCGGCTGCCGTTACTCATGGAATTCTTGAGTGATTCAAGGGTAAGCCATGCTTTCCTTCATCTAGGACACCCATCCTACTTGGTGTCGACGTTTCCCGGTTGAGGGCACTGGCGGTCTCCAGCTATAGCCAATTCAACTAGTTCAAGTTAATCAAGTTATAAAGTTAATCAAGTTCTTCAAGTTCTGAAGTTATACAAGTTATTCAAAGTAGTCAGTCAGACATATATCCACAATGCTTTTTGAGGAGAATACTGAAGAGCTGCACTTCCTGCAAGGGTATATGTACTGGGGCTGACGTCAGATTGAAATCTGATCCGTCTCCAACTGCTATCAGAGTACACTATACCCATTGGTCCTGAGTCCATCTGTCTACACTAAGGAAAACGAAATTATCAGGTAAGTAATTTCTCCAATGCAGGTACTTTTTACCATCCTTAATCCTACATATAGATGTACAGTGTCTTCATTTAATTAAACCACCTCTGTCCACCAAAATATCTATATTAACTACATCAGGAAAAGCATTGAGCTTGGGACAAGATACACTGCAGTGTACTCACTGGCTGCACAGTGCGTGCATAACTCCAGAATACAACATTCCCAGTCACTAACAGGTCGATCCAGTAAAGTGTGCTCCGTCGGAGCGCACTGTCACCCTGCTCTGGACGCGTGTTTTCCCTTACCCCTTATTCAGTAAGGGGAGGAAAACACGCGGCCCACCCGCGGCACCTAATAGCGCCCTCAACATGCAAATGCATGTTGATGGCCCTATTAGGTATTCCCGAGCGATCCAGTAAGTAAAATGTGCAGCCAAGCCGCACATTTTTCTCCAAGAAATTAGCGCCGCCCAAAGGTCGGCGCTAATTTCTTCCGGCGCCAGGGAAGTGCACAGAAAAGCAGTAAAAACTGCTTTTCTGTGCACCCTCCGACTTAATATCATAGCGATATTAAGTCGGAGGTCCCCAAAAGTAAAAAAAAGTAAAAAAAAAAAAAAAAAATTTTGAATTCGGCCCGCGGCTGTCGGGCCGAAAACCGGACGCTCAATTTTGCCGGCGTCCGGTTTCCGAGCCCGTGGCTGTCAGCGGGCTCGAGAACCGACGCCGGCAAAATTGAGCGTCGGCTGTCAAACCCGCTGACAGCCGCCGCTCCAGGCCAAAAGGAGGCGCTAGGGACGCGCTAGTGTCCCTAGCGCCTCCTTTTCCTCGTTTGCACCGCGTCGCCTAATTTAAATACTGGATTGCTCGCACCGGCGAGGGGCCGGTGCGCGCGCCGGGAGAGCGGGCGTTAGTCCGCTCTCCCACGGACTTTACTGGATCGGGCTGTAAATTAGCAATTGTGATTGGGAATTGGTAAGCAGCTGGTTGGTACAGAGCCCTACCATACAAGCAGGCTTTAGGGGCAAACAAGACTGAAAGTTTCTCCCAAACCCTGCTTCTCCTCCCTTCTCCACTGGCCTATTGGCTCTCAGTGTGAGCACTTCTAACCAACAGGCCATAAGAGGAGGAGGGAGCAACATCCCTTGAGAGAATTCTGCATCCAAAAGCTGTCTGTGTTGATGCCCATTTGGTCAGTGAGACAATGCTTTCTTTTTTTTTTTTTTAATTTTAAATTTTTTTTATTGAAAGTGTAAACAGCAAACAACATCTGTGGACAACAATGTTTGTCAATGGGAAACACAAACAAAACGTACAATAAAGGCATATACTTTCACATGATTTTGTGTCTTAATTACTCCCCAACCTCCCCTCCCTCCCTCCCAGCGTAGAGCTGGCAGCCACAGGTAATAACAATAGCCAGTCCTCTCCCAGAGAGAAATGCTCATATGCCCAGTGTATAATACTATGTACGTAGGTCTGCTGCCTAAGCATGTGGTGATGGTACTAAGCGATATCAAGTTCCTTTCTCCTGATTCAGCCAGGTGCTTATATGGTGCCAAATCTGCTTATGGCGAAGACTCATATATTTAGGTACTGCAACACGTTCGTGAAAACAGCATAGCCTGGACAGTCTCGCTCTTACATTCTGCTCTGTGGGCATGGTACAAGCCCTCCATAGAAGTGCTAGTTCACAATGTGCTGCCATTATAATGATGTCAGTCATCAAAGCTTCTAGGAATTGAAATGAATGCCCTCTCAGCCAGCTGTGGGACACCAAAACACATCCAGGTCTTTGTAAATGACGTATGACTGGCCACATATGCAGGGGCAAGAACCTTTATATAAAGATGAAATTCTTCTAAAGGGGTCTCATCCAAGAATTATTTCAAAATTATCTTTGGTTTGGTAAGGATTTAAGAGATCTTTGAGGGCTCATATATTCTGTCCTCTCCAACTTCACCCCTCATCATTTTGTTCACTTCAGGACAAGAGGAAGGGTGTGGGGGAACAACAGAAGGAGAAGGTTCCCTGCAGGCTGTTTGGGAGGTGAGGAGCTGGAACAGAAGCCTGCAGGTTTCTTCAAAAGTTTGAATTAAGAGCTGTGAAAGCTTTCAGAAATGTTGATCTGTGGCAGATTGACAAATAGGTGGCAACAAGCTAATGATTTAGTTTCTCTGGGCAGGCAGCAGCTGTACAATCAATGCAGGCTAGAAGCACTGATTATATCAGAAAAAAAAGGGATTCTTACTGCAGGATGTCATGCAGATCTTCTGGAAATGTCAGATTTAAAAATACACTAAATACCCTGTTGCTTTTTTGAGCAACAAAGGTAAAAGCAGCTCATTAGATCATCAGGGGAAGATGTTGACATCAAAATAACCTATTATTGGGATATTGGAGTTTTCGCGATATGGGTTTTCATCATGTTAGAACTTCCGTGAAAATCCACCAGGCAACTAAACTAGTCTGTAACTTTAACCTTTGTTGCTCAGAAATGTTTCACTGGTTTCTGTAGCAGAACAGCAGTTTACATGTTATTGAGTACTTTTACCTGATTCTTTGTTCATAATGGCATCATAGTAAGCAAATAATGCTCGGAATTCAGCTGGACGATGTGACATCACTTTAAATACGTTTGGCAGAAATCCATGCTGATGGGAAGAGAAAAAGCAATCAACTGCTATACCATTTATCAAGATAAATTAAGCTATGAGGTAGATGACATAACATTAAGCCTCCTACTCCCTGCAATAACTAAAGTTGCAGCCAAAAAGAAGCTGAAGGCAGGAAAAGGAATGGCATTTCCACACTTCATTTTAAAAAACAAAATTAGATCAGGAAAGATTTATTTCATTTTATTAATTTCTTAGATTTATTTCACAACTTTCTAATATAATTGAAGGGGAGGAACAAACAGTCCAAAACTGTAACAGCAGAACAATTAAAAAACGTCCACATGGATGTTGTAATAACAACCGATGCATACAAAATACCAACACAAAAACTTACAAAGGCATAAACAAATTTTCAGATTAAAAATAGATGAGCTGAGATTCACACATACCAATAGGATCTCTAAGAATAAGCTTTCAGTTTTCTGGATACAACCATGTTTTTACCTCCCTATTAACATTAAGAACATAAGAAGTTACCATACTGGATCAGATCAAGGGTCCATCAAACTCAACATCCTGTTTCTAACAGTGGCCAATTCAGTGTAACCAACTAGGTGGGATGGATTCTTTTACTTGCATCCAGGGACACAGAGAAAGAAATAGGAGATGAACCTTTTAGGCACAACTCATTTTCCACCCACCAGATAGCTTACTCTCTGAGGCTCAAGCTCCTAAGTGCGGGGTCAAACAATAGTCTTATACCCTGCGTCTTTGCAGTTCAAGCCCCTTTCCACTCTTGATACACAGCACTAATAATCAACCCAATCTCTGCATCCATTAAACACACAGGAGAAGAATAGTGGTTTCCAACTTCTTCACTGATAGTTGATTAGATGACTGAATGCATAGTATTCACACGTCACTGTTTCCTTAATTCCATTCAATAAATAATAACACAGAAGAAAGAAATAATAAACGTGTGACTTCATTTCTTCAACAAAGTCTCTGTTTCTTAACTGGAAACTCTGTACTTATACTGAACTCCTTTTTATCTACAATATCCATTTAGATTGATTGCAGTCCAATCCTTCTTCAAATACCAATTTAATTCTTAGATCTCCACACTGGTGGTGTTATATTTAAACAGAATTTAGCCCCAGATTTAATCTTTGTCTAACAAGTTCTTTAATTCTCTTTCCTCCTTAGTCGGAGCCTGGTGGGCACTTCTCATGCCCTTAATTATTACTTTCCCCAATAGCAACAGACTTCTTATTACCTTTATTTCATTTCTTTTGGTTTCCTCCTGATAGTGCACTTCACTAGGATGCTTTCCTTTAGATGAAACTTGCAACACTTCTGTTTCTTTCTGAATGACAAAGGTAAATTTACTGATTCCCAGGTACAAAGGGTCATCAGCTCCAAGTGGAACAAAACTATTATTTGAACCCAAAATGGGAAAAAATCAACTAAGAAGCAGGAAGAGTGGAATAAAACTTCCTTGTCTCCAAACATAGGGGATAGTTCAAAAAGACAGTTAATGCAAAAATATTTTTCCTCTACATTGGGTCACTAGACAGCCTTTATTCTCTGGAAGAGAATCAAAAGTCTGCCAGAATCTTCCCTAACACATTTTCTAACCTTACCACTGTGAATGGGTATCAAGGCTCTCACAGGGAATTCTCAAAAATTGACTTGAGAGACCAAAAACAAGCTTAAGCTGGGTCTTAAATGGGAAGACTTCCTTACTCCTTTCCCATAAGTTAAGAAAAATTTAGAGAGCAGGAGGCAGCAGGCTCCTGACTGCTTGAAAGTCTAAAACAAAATTATGTTCTTTAGAACAGTTTTCACAATTTTTCCAGGCACTGAAGTCAGGCTCACTGTTCTATAGCATCTCAGATCTCCCCTGGAGCCCTTTTTAAATATCAGGGTTACACTGGCCATCTTCCAGCCTTCAGGTACAATGGACAACTTTAATGATAGGTTAAAAATTACTAGTAATAGATCTGAAATTTCATATTTGAGTTCTTTCAGAACCCCTGGGTGTAAACCATCTGGTCTGGGTGATTTACTACTCTTCAGTTTGTCAATCTGGCCTACTATATTTTCCAAGTTCATTGTGATTTGGTTCAGTACATCTGAATCATCACCTGATAAACTGTTTCCAGAACCGGTATCTCCCCAATATCTTCATAAACACTAAAGCAAAAAACTTAATTTAGTCTTTCAGCAATGGCCTGATCTTCCTTAAGTGTCTCTTTAACCCCTTGATCATCTAATGGTCTTAAGCAACTCCCTCGCAGGTTTCTTGCTTTTGATATATTTTTAAAAGGTTTTATTATGGGGTTTTGCTTCTCCAGCCAACTTTTTCAAATTCTCTCTTTTACATTTAACTTGCCAATGTTTATGCTATTTCCTATTTTCTTCAGATGGATTCTTCCAATTTTTAAGGCAATTTTTTGGCTAAAATATCCTCTTTCATTTTGCCTTTTTACCAAGCTAGCAGCCACTTGGACTTTCTTCCTCCTTTTTTAATGTGTGGCATACATCTGGACTGCACTTATGAGATGGTAATTTTAAACAATGTCCACACCTGTTGGGACACTCTTAACCTTTGTAGCTGCACTTTTCAGTTTTTTTCTATCTTTCTCATTTTATCAAAATCTTCCTTTTGAAAGTTTAGTGCTAGAACTATAGATTTACTTATTGTCTCCCTTCCAGTCATTAATTCAAATTTGAATTTGTTATGATCACTATTACCAAGTGGCCCCACAACTGTTACCACTCTCACCAAATCCTGTGTTCCACTAAAGATTAAATCTAAAATAGCTCCCTCTCTCGTTGGTTCCTGAACCAATTGCTCCATGAAACAGTCATTTATTCCATCAAGGAACTTTAACTCTCTAGCATGTCCTGATGCTACATTTACCCTCCATTGCCAAAGAGTTCCAAAAATAAGAAGCTATACAGAAAAAGGCATGTTTCTTAGTTTTAGACAGGTGAATATTACTAAGAAGTGGAATCATCAAGGGTCCTTGACTGGCGGATCATAAAACCCACTGAGAAATATAAAGTATTAAAAGTTTGTTTAAATACAGTGGACCCATTCTAACCCTCCCGCCCTACCTTTGTTGCACAAGTTACGCCTGCCCGAGGCAGGTGTAACTTGCGCGTGCCGGGCCAGCCGCTGGCGCGCCATGGTCCAGTCCGGAGGCCGTGGCCATGCCCCTGGAACGCCCCCACTGACGCGCCGGCCACAACACTCCCCTGACACACCCCCGATGACGCGCCGGCAGCGACACGCCCCTTGACACGCCGTCCCGGGGCTTTGCGCGCGCCGGCAGCCTATGCAACATTGGATTGGCGCGCGCAGGGGGAGCTTGGGCCAATTTTTCGGGGGATACGCGCGTATCTTACGCACGTACCCCTTTGAAAATCTGGCCCAGAGTGTGTTCCACTAATCTAATCTAGCTGTTACTATTGCATGAATAATCATGTCTACTTTCTTCTTGTCCAAAAGAGAACTTAACTTACTTCACCCGCCAAGATGAAGTAAGTTCTACAACAAAAAAAATTCTAATAGTTAGGGGGCATTAGGGGTCAGGGAGGAGAGTGGAAAATGGAGGAAGTGGAGGTAGGAGGATAGGGAAGTTTCCTCCCAGTCCTCTCCTTAATTGGAGTGAACTGGGAGGGAACTGGGGTAGGTCTGGTCATGTTGCCACGTGGAGTTTACTAAAATCTGCCCCCTTGTGCACGTGAATCACCACCCATATGCACGCCAATCTAAAATCAGGCACACGTGCCCGCAGGTAGCGGATTTTATAACACACGTGTGGCAACGCACACATGTTATAAAATTGGTGTGCCTTTGAAAATCCACCTTTCAGTTCTGTGGAAAGTGTCAGTACATCCAATACAGATGGATAGTTAAATTTGGAAGAGATGAATTTCCTATCCATTGCAATCTTTTCTTCATTGGGTTTAGCATTAGCTGACTAATTTTCATTCAATTCACTAAAGTTTACAAGTGTAGACAGGGCAGGCTGGTGGAAGGGTATCAAGACCATTGGTCTGACCCAACATGGCAATTTTTTATGTTCTTATGTTCGGAATGAAATGAACCAATTTATTTAAGATGGGCTACTAGTAATTGATGGTCAATAATATCAAATGCAGATGTCATGACTAAAAATACTACTAAAACTACTTTCCTCTTGTCAAGGCTAAGTATCTCAGCGATAAGGATGCACCAAGCTACAAGTTTTTAGTAACCTACATAAGCATATTAATGTTAAAATCAAACTGCCTAATTTGTTCCTAACAATCAGGTTTAATTTACACACCTAGTTTATTATTTTACATTGTTACCGTACTATGATGGCACACGAGTAATTTGTAATCTATACCACCCATATTTCTCTTTATCGTGCCCTTCTGTAAACCGTTGTGATGGTATTTAACTTAATGACGGTATAGAAAAATTTTTTTAAATACAAAAATAAATACATTTCATTCCTAATATAAGAACATAAGAAATTGCCATGCTGGGTCAGACCAAGGGTCCATCAAGCCCAGCATCTTGTTTCCAACAGAGGCCAAACCAGGCCACAAGAACCTGGCAAGTACCCAAACACTAAGAATATCACATGCTACTGATGCAATTTATAGCAGTGGCTATTCCCTAAGTAAACTTGATTAATAGATGTTATTGGACTTCTCCTGCAAAAACTTATCCAAACCTTTTTTGAACCCAGCTACACTAACTGCACTAACCACATCCTCTGGCAACAAATTCCAGAGCTTTATTGTGCATTGAGTGAAAAATAATTTTCTCCGATTAGTCTTAAATGTGCTACTTGCTAACTTCATAGAATGCCCCCTAGTCCTTTTATTATCCGAAAGTGTAAATAACTGATTTACTGTTGCATCCGTCGGTCGCAGATGGCTGTGACCTCTCTGCCTCACCCCTCTTCTACCCTTTTCCTCCTCCCTTGGAAGGATGGCTGCCTCCAGTGCTGATTGCCGAAACCCTCGGAGTCTCCAATACAGCATGGGTGTCCCCATCTGCCATGCTTCTTCCTGAGGCCTCCTAGGGTGCGCGCGCGCACGCTGCCTACGCTTTTGAATATGTCATGGCGGGAACCTCAGGGGCATCTCCACCGCATGACATCAGTTCTTACGGGTGTTTCAACCTCTGCTCCGATTCAATGAGTTAGCAAGGACTTTGGTTTTGCTACTCTGACCGCTTCTAATCTGCTCGTTTGGATTCCCTTATACCCTCCAGGGTATCTCGCTCCTACGGAAGGTCTGGGTACCCGCTCCTCGGGGGCCTCTCGCTTCTACCTGCCCTTCGGGGTTCAACTACCTAACCTAAGGACACCCGCTCCTCAGGGGTCCTGTCTCTCTCTTCCAGGATCCCTCGGCGCTCCTAGGTACTTGCTCCTCGAGGGCCTATCCTGCAACTCGGGAACTTCTCTTCATTCCACTGCTAAGGAAGTTACCAGCACTACCACTCTGTTAGTATCTCTATGCTCCAGCTCTCCTTATTCCACCTTTCAGGTTCAGCTTATCCCACGCTGTGGAATACTACCCAACCTTTGCTACATCCGGGTGAGACCATCTACTACAGAGTCTGTCTGAGCTTTGGGATATTGCTGGACTACAGTATTGTCCATTCCTTGAGCAAGATTCCCCTATCTAAAGCAGTACAATAAAGCTTTCTTTCCTCAGTGTCTGCTTACTAGAGTCTAGCCTATCGTGATTCCCCACGGGGCCCCTCCCCGTGGGAGGAGTCATCACCTTTTCGACCAAGTGTCCACAATATGCCACAAACCTAACATTCACATCTACTTGTTCTAGACCTCCCATGATCTTAAAGTCTTCTATCATATCCCCCCTCAGCCGTCTCTTCTCCAAGCTGAACAGCCCTAACCTCTTCAGCCTTTCCTCATAAAGGAGCTGTTCCATCCCCTTTATCATTTTGTTTGCCCTTCTTTCATGTTGATTGGCAATCCAGTTTGTTTAAGCCAAGGCTTCTGATTGTGGGGCAGAAGTTATCATCAATGCTTTTTAATTTTTACTTTGCCCTGTTAGAAATACTTTAGAAAGCTTAAGGGCAAATTTTAAATGCCCAGCAGGTGTAAATTCCAGCCTTTACGTGCGTGGCCGGGCCTTATGTGTGCCGGGCGAATCTTCCAAGAGGCCCAGCTATGTGTGTAATGGCCGGTATGCACTCAAGTACCAGGCCTCTTGGAAGGGGCGGGCCTGAAGGCATGTTTTGGGTGGGCCGGGACAGCGCCATTGTTCGCTGTCCCGGCTGCGGGTGCCGGGAGCTGAAGTAAGTTGAGCAAAAAAAGGTAAAAAAAAAATAATTTTAGATTTAGGGGTTGGGGAGGAAAGGAGAAGGAGGAAGGGAGGTTAGGGTAGGGGTAGGGAAGTTCCCTCCCAGTCCTCTCCATGCACCATGCGCGCGCAGATTATAAAATACGGCGCGCATGGCCCGCTGATTTTATAACAAGGACGCTGGTGCGCGCATGTTATGAAATCAGTGCGTTCATATGAGCATGTCGGGAAGCACGCGCACATGGAAGTGTGCGCACACCTTACAAAATCTACCCGTTAGATTTTAGCTCTTATTTTTATGCAGATGATATTCAGTTTGTATCCAGTTTAAATCCTAAACCTAGTGTATCTATCTCTGATTTCAATGAATGTTCAAGTAACAAACTGGATCCATTCTTTTAAACTGAAGGTTAACCCATCCAAGTTAGAGGTTCCCTGTTTTTTTTTAGGAATTTGGACCAAGAGGGTTTCCCTTTATCAGAAATGGAAGGAGTCAAGATTCAGGTGAAAGAAAGTATAAGCATTTTGGGAGTTAAGACTCCAAATTTAACTTGGAAGGTAATATTTCTACTCCGATTAAAAAATATTAGTATTTGTGATTGGTAAGATGACAAACAATTATTGGAAGTACATGATCTTAAAACACCGACATCTTCATTAATATTAAGCCATTTAGATTATTGCAATTTGCTTTTTCACAGTTTTTCTGCTAACTTCATTCATAGATTACAAATGGCCCAGAACACTGCAGCCAAGCTTATATTTGGCAAAAAGAAATATAATAAAGTTTCCCCAATGAAGCTTTTGCAAGAGCTTCATTGGCTGCCAATCTCTTACCGCATACAGTTTAAAATAGGTTGTTTAACCTTTAAAGTGTTTCGGTGTTGTACCCTTCCTTATTTAGCTAATCTATTAGTTCCATGCCATCCTGTTAGGTTATTACGTTCCTCTTAGGCACAGTTATTAAAGCTCTCGTCCCCTAAAGAAATTTGGCTGACACACCAGGGAAATGTGTTTCTCTTATTTAGAGCATCACTTGTGGACCTTTTTACCACTCTGTCTTGGGGGGGAAGAGTATATTAGATTTGGGACAGGCCTGAAGACTTGGCTTTAATTAAGAGCTTTTGATTCCTGAAAAATGTACTTTATTCTAACTTTTTTGTTTTTGATTTTACTATTGTATATTCCTTTTATTTCAGAAATTAGAGTTTTAAAAAAATGTTATCAGATATAGTTTTATTTTTAGAGTATACTAAATAGGTTTTAGATTTATTGGATTGGTTGTAATTGTTATTTTATTGTTAATTTACTTAATTTTTAATTTAAGTTTAAACTGTAAAGTTTCTATTACTGTTTTAACATTATTTGTACTTTTGTACATCACTTTGGTTGTTATGCAAAGAGGGGCAATTTATCAAATACATTTGGCTGAGGAAGCCAAGAAAAGTAGATTAAGGATATGAAGATTGAAGAAAGTAAATAAACACTACAAATCAAGAGTAGGAGCCCCTTAGAAATCCCACAAATAAATGTGCCCTATTTGCAAGGACCCATTTTAGATTGAGGAGTATGTGATATATTCCCTTTTCAGTGAGTGTCTTAGTGGAATGTGCCTATGATGGGATAAATAGACCTCTAGTGGTTCAGAATTCAGTGCTGCAACCCCGAACAAATCTTCCAAATATTTACTCAATATTTTTGTTCGAGTATATTCAACTTAAATATATTTTAAATAAGGGGGATATCAGACCTAAGGTTCACCATAATCTTGCTAAATTTAAATGGCTAGTGTTTGACTTCCGAAATATATGTTATCCTACAGTAAACTTACTTCTGCTATGGATGGTGTGTAAGCATGGATGGTCAGGAAACCTGTGGAAAAATACTTGTCTGTATGGTAGGTTGATATTAAATGTAAAGTACCTATAACAGGGGTATATATCTACAAGAGTTCTGTGGTGCCCTGATGTTTGTCAGGAGAAAAGGTATATTTCCCAGTCTTGAACCGGGGTCTGCCCAGTTCAGGGCCAGTGTGCTGAGTCATGGGAGGTCTTAGAAAAAGGCACATTCACATTAAAGAAAGACTGTTATATGGCCCCGCCCATGAGGATCCGGATTGGTCCTCAGGAGACTCAAAAGGAGTGCTGGGATACCTCACAACGTTCCCAGTATTTAGACGGCACAGTGGCCAGAGCAGAGGGTGGGATTCTGGAACAGACCTTCTGAGTTTACCAAGCAATGTGTTAATGTAGTTGTGAAGTGGATGGTCTGTCTACAAATTGTATTGTATTGTCACTAAAAGGATTCTGTGGTATTGAGACCTGGTCTGTATCTTTGACTGAGTATAAGCCTATTTCCTACCTAATATTTACCAGCAAATGCCTGCAGTATACAATTCAGGAGCGGTTTATGTTTGCATCTATAAATGAAACCACTTGCCAACTTATTCCTGTGTCCATGTGCTGCAGGGGCTTTTGGGCCTGACAATATTAAAAGAAAAAATGTAACATTCTTTGACCATCATTGTGTTTATATAATCTTCTAATAAAAAGATATTTAAAAATACCTAGGCTAGCCAAGGGAAAAATCTCAGAAAAACAGTGAAAGAATTTAGTAAGTGCTAGAATACAAAAAAAATGGTTTCAGAATTATACAGGGTGGCCCATGGAAAAGTAGCCCGCCTCCAATACCAGTGCATAGAAGGCAGGCTACTTTTCCATGGGCCATCCTGCATATAGATGGTACCCAACCCTGAACATGTTATATAAAGGTTTTGGATAAATAATGATGGAAAAATCAGGGAAAGGGAGCATTTTTCCATATATGATGCAAGCATCTTGTCATTATTTCTTACTGGAAAGATGTGATATCTCAGATCTGCAAGAGAACGAAGGCTTTTCTGCTGCTCAACCTTTTAGTGATACTGTTGGGCAACCTAATATTAGGAGTCTTCCCCCAGTGGGTAAAGCATTTCTAGTTTCTTGCCTACTAGTAGTTGTAAGATGTAACTGTGCTACATTCTGGAGATCCTTGAGCAATCATCTTTTTCAAAGCTGGATGCAGGCACTCTGGTATACATTCTCTATGGAGCAGCTTATGTGTCTCACCTGGAAAAAATACCTACACTTTGGTCTTCGATTGCACCCACTTTTATGAAATGTAGCAGGTGAAGGCATTAAGACAGTAACTGTGACACAGGTGCATGAGCGCACATATAGCATGAGTGCACATACAGGCACCTGCACATATATGCACGCATATTATAGCCCTGATCATTAAAACCCCGCTGACTAGCTTAGATTTTTTTTGTTTAGCACTTACACACCATCCATAGCAGAAGTAAGTTTACACGGCAAGGGACCCTGGTGCGCGTAAATACTTATAAAATCTGCTCGGCGCACACTGCCCCAAACTTGTGCGCCTAGCTCCCTCTTTTGGCACATGCAGGGCTTTTAAAATTCGCCTGTATGCAAATTGAAGTGGGTTCAAGTCAAATCTAATACATGTCTATGGGAATAGAGCAGAGGTGCTGGTGTAGTGTTTTGATATATAAGAAATACTTGTGCATATGGTTGAAAATGTTTTTCTTTTCTCTCTTCTTTTATTTGGATTTCTCAGTTACAGAAGTTATACAGCTGTATTTGTATCATTATAATGCTTGCCTCTTAATGTCATAATTAAGTGATTCTGATTATCATGCATATGATGTAATGAGTGTTTTACATTCAATGACATGTTAAAAAAAGAATAGGATTTATCTGTACTTGATTAATGCCCTAATCATGGGCCAGATGTACTAAAGAATTTTCCCATTTCATGTCTCTGGATAAAATGTTTAGTACATCTGCTCATCTGTTCGGACTTTTCTGGTTCAGCTTCTGGCTTCCTTCTGCTTTTATAGCTATCAGAAACGGCTAGGAATGTTACAGGCTTTCTTCTAATAGCTGCAATTCTTTTTCTGCCGTCCAATATGACTGAATGGACGAGGGATCACTCTTCTGCACGGGAGAAAAAGAAAAGATAAAGGCAGAGGTGCTGGCCAGGAAAAGAAAAAAGGAGAAAGGAGCATTCATGTCTTGAGTCATTGAACATACTCTCCATTTGTTCTACCCCTTTCTATACAAAAATATAGCGCTAGGGAAATAATCAAGCTGTGCTAGTGCTATTTGTCAGTAGCATTTTCATATTTTCAGTGAGCATGGAATGTGACAGTCCCACCTGCCACATCAGGGGCTCCACCTCTCAGAGCTGGGGCTGGAGGAAGAGTATCAGGCACCCCAGGTGAACCTTCAGCCTTACCTATTGCCTAAGATAGGACGAGAGAATGGGGAAAATAGAAGAGCCAGGCATCCGAGGCCTGACCTGATAGTGAGGAGGGCAGTGAGAGACTGAGCTGGCTGTGGGTGGGAACACATCCTGACAGTTCCCATCCAATCAAAAGAGGAAAGAGTTCCGGCAGGAGAGAGATAGAGGGAGTGTTTCAGTTCAGCTACAACTGATGGTGAGCGACGAGGCAGACCTGGAGATACTAGGTTTTAGTTAATAGTTGGTGGGTAGCACTTGGAGGTTTCCAGGATTTTACCACCCCCTAAATTTTGGCTCACTAGGCGACTAATAGAGGAGCCAGTCCTGCAGAGACCTCAACAGCAAATGTCTGCAGGTCTAAACTTTAAAAGAGTGGTCACTGAACTCCTCTGAGAGACTACTTACATTTTTTTGATCTCAAAAAGATCTATTTAGAAATAACTTCAAGAGTGAATCAGCCTAAAAAGTAAAAAATTCTCTCAAATATCAGTTCACCAATGTATTTTTTCATGCCAGTCAAATGTCAAAATTTAAATTCTCCCTCTTGTTCATTTCAGAACACAAATGTTTTGGCTTATAACAAAACCAAACGCTCCAAAAATGGAGTATGAACATCATCTAGCTACTCTTACATGTTTCTCTGCATGCTCCATCTGTTCAACTACATCATATGGCAAATCCTTTTTGGAAGGCATGGGATAACGCTCAGTGGGTCTCGTGGGCTCTGATGACTTCGTAGGGTCAGTCTGACCTCCTCCCACTGCAGTCTGGAATCTTCTCCAAATGTCCCTTAGCACAATGGGAAACAGAGGCTAAAATAGAGGATAAAAAGGCTGTTAGTCATTATAGCTATTGTTTAATTCTCCGCTGGTACTGAAAGCAGTCTGAGCCAATGAAGATCAAAGGTTGTTAGGAAAAAAATTGGTTTTCTCATTACCCTAGTTTTCCTATGCCCACCTCCCTCTTACAAAGTGCTTTTCACATTCCTTGCATAAGAAGACAGCCCTTCTAAAGCAGGGATAGCCAACTTTCATTAGCCAGAAGACCATCAGAATGGCTACAACCAATTCTGGGAGCATGCGTTCTATTGCAATACATCCAAAATATGCTGTTTGGCAGCCACCTCGAGGTACCTAACTTACGGGCCGATACAGTAAAAGTCGTGGGAGAGCGGGCGAATGCCCACTCTCCTGGCACGCGCACAGGCCACTCTCCTGGGCGCGCAATTCTGTATTTAAATGAGGGCCCGCGGCAAAAAGAGGATAAGAGCGGCGGCTGTCAGCGGGTTTGACAGCCGATGCTCAATTTTGCCGGCACAGGTTCGGAAACCATATGCCGGCAAAATTGAGCGTCCGGTTTTCAACCCGCGAGCCGATTTCAAATTTTTTTTTTTAACTTTCGGGACCTCCGACTTAATATCGCCATGACTTTCCCAGTGCCTGGAGAAATTAACGCCTACATCACATGCAGCTGCTCAGTGCCTGTCTGAAAGCCAGCATGGTGACAGCAGCCCCTTTTTCTTACAGCCCAGCCATTTACTGGGAAATCACAGAGATATTCTGGAGGGTCTTCCTTCTACTCACCGTACGTTAAAATGTGATCTGCTTTTCAAAATCATGTGCTATTTTGCGGAGTTCACACTCCTTATTAATATGTCCAATCTGTGCTGTGAAGGCGACACCGAGTAGTTCCTAATAGTGGAATTTATTCTAAATTTTTAATTTTATTTCCAATTTCTTCTGCACTCAGGCAGGCCAATACACACAAGTGGGTTATGCAGTTCTTCCAGAACATGGAGACGAAGCAAAAGTGACATCACAGATATAGCCCTGACCCAACATCAGCCTGCCAATATTCTCCATCTCCAGATGGTGGACATGCATCTCCCTACTGGGGATTGCTCGTAATAAAGAAATAAATAAATAAAAGATAGAAGATTTTGACGCACCGCTTGAGCTCCTGAGGTGACACCCGGCGGTCCCTCCCTCAGTAAAGCGTTTTTAAGTCTGGAAGCGTGGCCAGGCATAGACTTAGTAAAACAATTTTTAAAAAGCAGTTGGACAGCAAGGAAGTGCTCAGCTGTGAAGGCCTTTGCCCTCTCCCCCTATAGCCGGAGACCTATCTGTGCTCTCAGCCAGGGAGGGCTGAGTTCAGGTAAGAAAAGAAAAAGATGATGAAAAATGATAAAGAGTAGGGAAGTTTAGTTCCCCCTCGCTTTTTTCCTTACTGGATCTTCTCCCTTGGTGCTTATTGTTCGGCCTTTTTTCCCCATTCCTCTCACTTCTCTGGGGAGTTAGTGTAGCCACGTGGTAAGCGGCAAATTTTCCTGTGCACAGGAACGTGCGCACATTCTTGCCGTGCGGCGATATACGGATATAGGCACACACGTGCACGGGTACTTGTGTATGACCACACCCTATTTTTGAGCACATATTTTGCGTGTGTACTTCCATGTATTATTGGTGGCTGCTCAGGAATCTGCCCACAGCATAGTGCAGGAACGCTAAGGTACTGGGAACAAAAAGGAGAATCTACATGCTTTGCTGTTGGTGCGGCTTGCCATATAGGGCAATGCAGTCATGGTGTCCTCTCTGCCTGTGTCAGCACTTTTTGGATGCTCAGGGGGATTTGTTTACGGTGGATTTTGATGATGCTGGGCTGTCCGCTTGGACTTTATTAGCTCCGGAAGGGAGTGTGGTGGAAGGTGGCACAGCAGTTGTATCCCCTCACATCTTGTTCCCGATGGCAGTGACCCCTCCGGGAGAAGGGTCAGTCAGTATTAGGTTTGGGCCTGTGGGCCCCAGTATGGATCCATCCTCTTTTTTCCTGAGTGGAATTTTTTCAGGGCCTGCAGAATTTTTCTGCAGAGGTGCCCAGAGGAAGCGAAGCAACTTGCTATGAAGGGTTCGCATATTCAAAGCTCCCACTTGTCAGCCTCTGAAGGCAAATGCCGCAGGGATGCTGTTCCCTGGTAATATTCAGGGGGATGTGGATCATGCTACATCAGATGTCTCTTTCAGGGAATTGGATTCTTCCTTTGAAGAGGGAGAAATCCCACCAGATTCAGAATCACATCAGACTCTATTCCACTAGAGTTGCCGAGTCTGTTGTAGCAGACCCTGAATGGTGTGAACGGGAGTGACGCTATAGGACTTGTAAAAGAAAGATCCCATATTGGTCGCCTTACGCAAAGCATCATGTTTCTTTCCCCTCTTGAATCCAACTGAAGGATGATTAAACCTTGAAAGGAGTGCTCCAGAGGCAACTTTAAGGGGGGCGTTCCTTAGCGAGTTTTGTACCTTTGGCTCCAAAGGCAAGGGTTCAGTTGAGATTGGTGGATACTTTGGAATGCGCTGTCTCAGGTGCACTGTCATTCCAGCGGAAGGAGGGGCAGCTCTAGAAGATGCTCAGGGTAGGAGGTTAAGGGTCTTCTTAAGTAGACCTTTGAGGCCATGGCACTGCATTGCAGATTGCTTCTTATTACAGCCTGGTAGCTCAGGCTGGTTTATGTATCTCTTAAGAGATACAAGGAGCGGAGTCTGATGACAGATATTTGATGGACCGAGAGCACTATCCTTATCCAATGTGGGCTGTGACTTGGCACGGATGGCCGCTGGAGGGATAGCTTCTGTGATAGTGGCTGCATGCCTGATGTGGCTGCGATATTGGTTGACAGACTCTGTTTCCAAGTCCAATCTCACATGGTTACTCTGTAAGGGTTCTCCTTTAATTGGCGGTAAGTTGGAGCAAATGGTGAATAGCAGAGAGAAATCCAAGGTTCCTTGTTGGCTAACAACAATAAGGCAGCATCATTTCATAAGAACATAAGTACATAAGAAATTGCCATGCTGGGTCAGACCAAGGGTCCATCAAGCCCAGCATCCTGTTTCCAACAGTGGCCAATCCAGGCCATACAAACCTGGCAAGAACCCAAACACTAAGAAGATCCCATGCTACTGATGCCAGTAATAACAGAGGCCATTCCCTAAGTCAACTCCACTGTTTACCCTTTTCCACTGAGAAAATTGACCATTTAATCCTATTCTCTGCTCCCTGTCTTTCAACCAGTTTGTAATCCATGAAAAGACATCGCCTCTAAACCCCTGACTTTTTTGTTTTCTTAGAAGCCTCTCATGATGGACTTTGTCAAATGCCTTCTGAAAATCCAAATACACTGCATCTGCTGGTTCACCTTTATCCACATGTTTATTAACCCTTCAAAAAAAATGAAGCAGATTTGTGAGGCAAGACTTCCCTTGGGTAAATTTATGTTGACTATGTTCCATTAAACCTTGTCTTTCTATATGCTCTGTGATTTTGAATAGTTTCCATTATTTTTCCTATCACTGAAATCAGGCTCACTGGTCTATAGTTTCCTGGAATGCCCCTGGAGCCCTTTTTAAATATTGGGGTTACATTAGCCACCCTCCAGTCTTCAGGCATATTGGATATTTTTAATGATATGTTACAAATTTTAATTAATAGATCTGAAATTTCATTTTTTAGTTCCTTCAGAACCCTAGGATGCATACCATCTGGTCCAAGTGATTTGCTACTCTTTAGTTTGTCAATCTGGCCTACTACATCTTCCAGGTTCACAGTGATTTGGTTCAGTTCATCTGACTCATCACCCTTGAAAACCATCTCCGGAACTGGTATCTCCCCAACATCTTTATTAGTAAATACAGAAGCAAAGAATTCATTTAGTCTTTCTGCAATGGCCTTATCTTCCCTAACAGCCCCTTTAACCCCTCGGTCATCTAACAGTCCACCCGACTCCCTCACAGGTTTCATGCTTCGGATATATTTTTTAAAGTTTTTATTATGAGTTTTTACCTCTACGGCCAACTTCATTTCAAATTCTCTTTTCGCCTGTCTTATCAATGTTTTCCACTTAACTTGACAATGCTTATTCTTTTTCCTGTTTTTTTCAGATGGATCCTTCTTCCAGTTTTTGAAGGATTTTCTTTTGGCTAAAATAGCCTTTTTCACCTCACCTTTTAACCATGCCGGTAATCGTTTTGCCTTCCTTCCACCTTTTTTTAATGCATGGAATACATCTGGTCTGTGCATATAAGATTGTATTTTTAAACAATGTCCATGCCTGTTGAACATTTTTAACCTTTGCAGCTGCACCTTTCAGTTTTTTTCTATTTTCCTCATTTTATCAAAGTTTTCCTTTTGAAAATTTAGTGTTGGAGCTGTAGATTTACTTATTGTCCCCCTTCCAGTTATTAGTTCAAATTTGATCATGTTATGATCACTATTGCCAAGTGGCCCCACCACCCTTTTGGAACAAAGGGCTGCTCCAGGTATTTCTGATGGTTTTACCCTTACACAAAAGTATCTTCTCAAAGATCTTGTTCCTTCAGAAAATCTCAGGCCTTTTGGATTAAAAAGCTTCATAAGGAGGCGGGCTCCAAGAATGGAGTATCTGGATCTTCACGATGAAGGTGTGAGGGCTCACCTACTGGTTCAGGAAATAGGCAAGGCATCTATCTCGCTTTATTGAGGTGGGTTCTGACAAAAATAAACTGGTGGGTACTGGAACTGGTAAAAGACAACTATGCTTTGGAGATTCTCCAGATTCCTCCGCATACCTTTATGGTCTCTCCATGCAACTCTCTTGTTGCGTCCATTGGTCGCAGACTGCTGCGACCGCTCTGCCTCACCTCTCTTCTACCCTTTTCCTCCTCCCTTGGAAAGATGGCTGCCTCCGCTGCTGGTTGCCGAAACCCTCGGCATCTCCGAAACAGCATGGGCGTCCCCGTCCGCCATGCTTCTTCCTGAATACGCCATGGGAGGAACCTCGGGGGCGTCCCCACCGCCTGACGTCAGTACCTCCGGGTATTTAAACCTCAGCTCTGCTCCAATACAAGTTAGCAAGGACTTCGATTTTGCTACTCTGACCGCTTCTAAGCAGCTCGCTTGGATTTCTCACTACCCTCCGGGGTATTTCTCTCCTATGGAAGCTCTAGGTACCCGCTCCTCGGGGGCCTCTCACTTCTACCTGCCCTTCGGGGTTCAACTGCCTAAACTTAAGAACACCCGCTCCTTGGGAGTCCTGTCTGCTTTCTTTCAGGAACCCTCGACACTCCTAGGTACTTGCTCCTCGAGGGCCTATTCTGCTCAGGGTATCCTGCACCTTGACCACGGGTCCTTCATTCAACTACCAAAGGACGTTTATCAGCACTGCCACTCTGTGAGTATTGCTACGCTCCAGCTCTTCCTATTCCACCCTTCAGGTTCACGGCCTACCCCGCGCTGTGGACCACTACCGGAGATACCTTGCACAAGAACTACCAGGAGGAAGTATTCCCCGGGTTACCCCGCTCTGCGGACCACTACCAGAGAATCCATCTAAAGGTCTTTCTACTCTGGACTGTGTTTACAAACCTGCTCCTCGGGTTACCTTCAGCTGTATAATAAAACCTCTTGTCTCTTTTGTCCATCACTGCTGAGACCCCACCTGTTGTGGCGAGTCCCCACAGGGCTCCTCCCTGTGAGTGAAGTCAGCTCTCATCACGACCCAAGGGCCCACAACCAAGCCCAAGTATAACAGATTGCTAACTCCACGGACCCGGCTCAGCTCTCAGCCTTACAGGCCATTCCTAGCCTGGCCCAACGGAATTTGGAGCAACAGTTGAAAAAAGGTTTGGATAAGTTGTTGGAGGAGAAGTCCATTAACAGCTATTAATCAAGTTTACTTAGGGAATAGCCACTGCTATTAATTGCATCAGTAGCATGGGATCTTCTTAGTGTTTGGGTAATTGCCAGGTTCTTGTGGCCTGGTTTGGCTTCTGTAGGAAACAGGATGCTTGGTTTGATGGACCCTTGGTCTGACCCAGCATGGCAATTTCTTATGTTCTTATGTTGGGTCGTTATCGACAGGTTTTTTAAGATGGTCCACTTCACTCCTCTTCCAGGCCTTCCCTCGGTTCCAGAACTGGCTTCATTGTTTGTCACTTACATATTTCGATTATATGCACTCCCTAAACCCATTATTT
Organism: Rhinatrema bivittatum; assembly: GCF_901001135.1. NCBI lineage: Eukaryota > Metazoa > Chordata > Amphibia > Gymnophiona > Rhinatrematidae > Rhinatrema > Rhinatrema bivittatum. The sequence continues at coordinate 421,041,473 of NC_042615.1, forward strand.
CCGATAGAGGTACACAATTCACTGCCAAGTATTGGCGCGTTCTTTGTCGCAAATTTGATATCACACTGGATCACATAACCGCTTATCATCCTCAAGCCAACGGTCAAGCAGAAAGGACTAACCGAACACTAAAAACCTTCCTAAGAGCTTATGTCAACGAACGTCAGAATGACTGGGCTACCCTTTTACCGTGGATAGAGTTTTCACAGAATTCCCACATTAGTTCTGCAACCGAGACCTTTCCCTTTCAGATAGTGTATGGGAAACAGCCTTCACCCCCATTGCCAATACCTCTCTTGGTACCCTCGCCAGCAGCCCAGCCCACCACCCAGGAAGAGAATTATGGATTCGTACCAAGGTGATGCTAAAAAGGGCAGCACAGAAAGCCAAGACTGCTGCTGATCTACATCGCAGACCAGCTCCCCAGTTTAAACCCGGAGACAATGTATGGTTAAGTACCCGACATCTTCGACTTCGTCTACCCTCCATGAGACTAACACCCCGATATGTAGGTCCGTTTCCCGTCCTTCGCCAAATTGGTCCCGTGACCTATTAACTGCGTCTACCTGTTTCCATGGGTATACATAATGTTTTTCACGTATTCCTTCTTAAACTGCTGGTTCTTACTTGGCCTTCCCGGAAAACGCCTGTACCACTTGTTATCGCATCAGAGGATCAAGTCTACCAAGCAAAAGAAATACTCAATGTTCGCCGGAGGAACCATAAGTGGGAGTATCTGCTTTCTTGGGAGGGCTCTGACCCTGAGGAGAATACTTGGGAACCTGCTTCGAATATCCTAGATAAGAACCTTCTAAAGACTTTTCACGCCTCTCATCCCAAGAAACTGAAACCTCGAGGAGGGGGCCTAAAGGAGGGGGTACTGTTACTCATTGCGGCTTGCCCTCCATAGTGGGCCGGCCCTACCTGACCGCCTTGCCAACGCTGGCTCCTGGAAGACACGGTCATCCAAAGAACGACGCTGCACCGTGCCTAAGACGCCCTGCCGTGGCTCCCCTAGGTGCGCGTGCTTGCAGCTGTGCTCCTGTTAAAAGGCCCGAGGCAGGAATTCTCAGGGGCGCCGGGTTTGGATGTCATCAAGCTGCCCTTATTTAAGGGCAGCTCGACCCGGAACCTTTGCCTCAGCTACAGGTCTGTTCCCTCTCTGACGTGTCCTTCTACTCTGTTTGCTTGCCTGTCTGCTGATTCGGATTGCCCCTGGATTCTGTTTGCCTGCCGCCTGCTCTGACTCGGATTGCTCCTAGATACTCTGATTGCTGCCTGCCCTGACCTGGACTACCTATTGGATTTTGCTGCTCGCTGCCTGCCCGATCTGGACTGCCTATTGGACTTTGCTGTTCGCTGCCTGCCTGTCACAGATTGCCTGCTTGCTGCCAGACCGTACCCGGGTTGCTTCCCGGACTCAGCTTTTCCACTGCCGCAATCAGCCTAGCCGTGTACCGGGCCTAGCTCAGAAATCAGCTCTGCAGGACATGGGATAAAGGAACACATCAATGTGTGGGAGGTATGTCTTGCCTTTCTTGCATATTCAGGTCTGCAGGTGCAAGAGAAAATGGCTAGAAGTGGAGCTTAGCTTTTCAGGTACATGAAAACTGTTTCCTGCATGACTGTGGCATGTAAATATTTAAATTTATAGAAGATATGGGGTATCGAAGGTTTTTATAAATAACTGCAGGATTTTTACAAAGCTGCACAACCTTTGTAATATCTCAAGGAGATGTGTTGTGTTTTACTCTTTTCGTACTAAGGGACAGATTCAAGTTTCAAGCAATAAGTGCTAGAAGTGGGAAAGTCATTTCAGGAGCACAGTTTTAATATAGTACACATTTTGCCTTAAGTGTTTATTGTCTGTTGTTTAAGGAATGAAAAAAGTCTGCCGCTAAAATAAAAGCAGGCAATCACAACTGTGTGCAAAAAAAACCCCACTGTGGGTCTTTTGCACGATTCTTGAATGTAACACATTTCAGCAGAAGTGATATACCACGTGGGCAAACGATGCACTAATTGAAAACCGTAAGCCAAATGACTTGAAGGCTTATGGTACTTTTTGCCTGAACTTTATATCTGTCCTTAAATTATATGCATTTAAAAAATCAGTATGTGGCTCCTGAGATAAAACCCTTCATTTGTGTGATCTGGTTCAGAACAATCTATTTAATTGTGTCTGGGGTCATCAATAGATACAAAAGAAAAAACAAAAAACCACATCAGTGTAAGCTTTGAAATTATAAATATAATTAGTATATTTCTGAATAAAATTCTTTTAGCTCCTAACCTGCCGATTCTAATTCCCCAAGCTCTTTCAGCTATCTTACCTTGTCTGGGCCTGCCCTAAGAAAGGGGCCAATGCAGTGGGACATGGGATAAATAGGCGCTAATCCACCCCCTAATGCAATAGGGGGATTAGCACCTATTTAACGTGCGTCCGACGCGGAGTGAATGATTTAGCGCTCATCACATGTTATGGAGTCTCAATTTAGTGGACCCTTGGGCCGATCTGCAAGAGACTGGGAAAGGTGTTCAATGTCTCTGGTACACAGCAGGCCGGGAGGCAGATGTTCAGGCAGGACTTAGAGGTGCTCTTCACCCTGGAAGCTGGTGCTCCCCCGGGAGGAGCCCGTAAGAGCCCAGCCGTTGGGACTTAGGCGGGTTGATGATCTTGAGACTGGAGCGGGCAGGCTGATGAGCAGGACTGAGAACTGGAACCAGACTAGAACAGTAGACAGGAACTGTAGCAAGACTCGGGTACTGGAACCAGGCAGGAACTGTAGCAAGGCCCGGGTACTGGAACCAGGCAGGAACTGTAGCAAGACTCGGGAACTGGAACCAGGCAGGAACTGTAGCAAGACTCGGGAACTGGAACCAGGCAGGAACTGTAGCAAGACTCGGGAACTGGAACCAGGCAGGAACTGTAGCAAGACTCGGGTACTGGAACCAGGCAGGAACTGTAGCAAGACTCGGGAACTGGAACCAGGCAGGAACTGTAGCAAGACTCGGGAACTGGAACCAGGCAGGAACTGTAGCAAGACTTGGGTACTGGAACCAGGCAGGAACTGTAGCAGGCAAGCAGGAACCAAACAGGTACTGTAGCAGGCAAGCAGGAACCAAGCAGGTACTGTAGCAGGCAAGCAGGAACGGAGCGAATTCCAAAGGCAGCTCACTCCGGGGCACGGAGCAACAGGGAACTGGTAGGTAAGCCCATTGCAAGGCAAAGACTGAGTGTCCGCAGTCGACTTATCAAGGCCGCAGCGTCTGACGTCAGGAATTGGGCGGAGTCACCACTGGCGGGAAACGGCCTAGAAAAGCACCCAAGTGGTGCGCGCGCGCGCCTAGAGGCAGGGTGTCCATGGGAGGCTTCCCAGCGCACGGCCCTCGCGGGGACGCCGCCAAACAGACGGCGAACTAGGCCAACTGAAGCAGGAACAGGTCCAGGAACACTGAGGTAAGGGTCTGCTCGCGGCCAGAACCGTAACAGCAGCTCCCCTCTTACGCCCCCTCTTAGCAGGTCCAGGTTTACTTGGGTGATCCAGCTAGAACTGCCGTAATAAGTCCTTGTCGAGGATGTTACGGGCAGGTTCCCATGAATTATCCTCGGATCCACAACCCTCCCAGGCAAGCAAGTACTCCCAGCGTCGTTGATGGAACCGTACATCCAAGATCTCACATACTTGATACGTAATATCATCCGGTGCTGAAGGATCCGATGGTTCAGGAGCCCGGGAGTGGTATCTAGACAAAACAAGAGGCTTCAGCAATGACACGTGGAACACGTCATGTATGTGCATGGAGGAAGGTAGGCGTAGTCGGTACGAGACTGCTCCCACTCGTTCAGCGACTCGGAAAGGCCCACAGAATCTCGGGGCTAGTCTTCGAGACGGAATTTGTAGCTGTAGATTCTTAGTACTAAGCCAGACGCGGTCTCCTGGAAGGAAGATAGGCCAACTGACGCGGGAACAGTTCCAGGAACACGGAGGTAAGGGTCTGGTCACGGCGCTCGCGGCCAGAACCGTAACATCACATGCAAATGCATGTGAATGAGCCTATTACTCATTCACTCCGCATGCAAAAAGATAACTGTGCATCTCAGACGCACATTTATTGCTCAGATATGCCTGCCTGAAGCAGGTGTTAATAGCTGAGCGCAGGTAAAAGAAGTACAGAAAAGCAGAAAAAAACTGCTTTTCTGTACTTCTTTTTTAAAGTCAAAAAAATAAAATAAAATAACTGCAGACTGCCAAGTTATGAAGACCGATGCCGGTAAACTCGCCAGTTTTCATAACCGGCCATCTGCCAGTTTATCGGCGTCGGACTTCATAACCGACAGCCATGGCGGGTCGCGTTAGCAAGGAGGCGCTAAGGTCACGCAAGCGACCCTAGCGCCTCCTTCCTAGCGCGACCCCCTAATTTACATATTGCATGGCGCCCCCCTTGCAGGCGCCATTCATGCGTGCGCCCGCTTTCCGTGAACATGATTGCATTGGCCCCAAAGTGAAGAAATAATTTTACAAAAAGTCATCCAAAAATCCTGTAGGTATTGACTTTCCATTTCAAGTTTGTTCATCTTCCCGCTTACAGACTGCAAATTAGCTACTTGTGATATTCTTATCAAAGCTGAGCTATGTGAAAAACAAATCAATATAATCTCTAACCAAACTCATTACCCTATTAACAACTGTGCAGCAGTGCAGATCATGCACCCATGCATCAGGGGGATAGCTGCATATTTTGTATATGAGTCACTAGGCGTTTTTCCCACAGACACAAAACGATAGAAAAGCCTTAAAGAAACTGGCTTTTTGGGGAAAGGGATTTAATCGTTTGTTTCTGCAGCTATCCCTTGTGATGAGTTTGCTTTCTTGGAGACAGTATTACGTCAGAATAAAAGCAGGATGCATAATTATATTCTTATCCAATATATAAGTACAACAAAGTTAATGCTCTGTCTTTCCAATGCCTTAAACCTGGGGGAGCTGCAAAGGAGATAGTGTAAGTACTCCAGGCAGGATTAGCCATCTCTGATAGCAACAAACCTTGAACAAGAAAATCCAGAAAGTCGCCCAAAGCTTTTGACCACTATGGGTAATCAGGGTCAGTTGTGAAAGTTAAACATTTGCCCTTTTTTCTACAGTCAGCTAATCTCTGCTCGCGGCACGAGCAGCTTCTAGTGCAAGACTTTAAACTCTCCTATACTAAATAAACCCTCAGATCAAAATCCGGCCAAGGAATGTTTCCCTGCAAAGCCCCGAAGAGGCAGCGATGGGGCGGGGCAGGAGCAGCGCTACTCACGGAGGCAGCGGCTCCCCGAAGCCGCAGGAGTCCCCAAGTCCACAGCATCCTCTGCCAGAAAAAGAAAAAGAAGAAGACGACGCCTGCGGCTTGCCAGCTACGGATCCTTACACCCGGGTCGCAGCTCTCGGGAACTTAGTGCTGAAGCGGGAAATGGTCTGCCACCCCTCCCACTTCTCCCTCCCCTCCCTGGCTCGGCCTCCGGCCCGCCCCCTCGGGGCTCGATTACCGTAGCATAAAATGGGACATTCCGTCCAGCACTGATATAGCAGAAGGAATATGTAATATGTACTGCGCACCCAGAGGGCTGGGGATAGAGAGTGTCTGCAAGTTAAAAATGACAAGTATTGAAATACTACTCACTACTTCATTTTAAGGATGCAATATTCACACTACCCTGCTCCCCCCAGGCTATGGAGCTTGTGAGCAAGAGAGAGACAGCGACCTTGTTATAAGATCAATATGACAATCTATATGTGTACCACTATAGCAGGGGCACTGCCAATCGGGGTGAGCTTCGGAAAGTGGGGTGGGGTTTGAGGGGGTTGTTGTAATAGTACAAATCAACTCCTCTTGTTATACTTTCATCTTTTATAACGAGTATAAATATTTAGTGTTGTCAGTGTTACTTTGAATACCTCAGAATGTTTCTGTTACAACATTCCCCTAAACCCCATCCCATTGAAAGTGCCCCTCCTACAGTGCTACACATATAGCGTCTTACTACTCCTATACAGAGGGGCTCTTTCTCTCTCCCCCCCCCCCCCAAATGTATCAGCATTGTGGAAAGTGCCTATGCGATGCAAGAGCAGGGTAATTAGCCTAACTATGCCCCCTTTTTTATTGTGGGGGCAGGGTAATTAGCCTATGCCCCCTTTTTTTTATTGTGGGGGCTATTTCCGCTATTTTTATAGCATTTTCATAAATATAGGGATATGTGTAGTTTTCTCCCTTGACCTAACTCCATCGCCAGGAATGCCTGCAATGCACTGCACAATGCTCCTGAATAAACTGAGCAGTTGGGGGTTGGGTTCTGAGGTGGCAGTCTGGATTATAAATTGAGTGATAAAGTGGGGATAAATGAAATGAGAAAAGGTAAATAGTGGAATGTCTCAGGGATCAGTCCTGGGGTCTGTTCTGTTTATAATTTTGAATTATATTGCGGAAGGGTTAGAAGGAAAAGTTTGTCTTTTTGCAGACCTCAGGAAGATCAGTAACAGCGTGGACACGGCTGGCAGACAGAATGCAAAGTGACCTAAGAAAACTTGAGGAGTGCTGGAAGGCTTGGCAAGTACAAAGAAGGGAAGAGTCCTGCATTTGGGGTGCAGAAATTCAAAGGAACTCTTTGTACATGATGTGGGTGGAGTGAGGTGGGAGCAAACAATGTTGATGTGCACTGATTATATCAGAAAGTGAAGAGAGGGGGTAACAGGTAATCACCTTTTTCTCTTGAGCAAGTATAAATTTGTAACATTCAATAAAATTTAGTAGAAACCTATCAGCTTCTGCAGTATTTCTTTATACACACCTATTTTGCCTCTGACTAATATAGCTCCTGCTTTATCTTGGCTATATGTGCCTTGCTGATATTGGGTGTTCTTCACACATACATGTAGAATACTATCATTTTGTATTCTGATTTTCAGCTCACACACTTGCTCTCTATGCAAAACAGTCTTGCTATTGAGCATACCACACATACTGTTGCGCCCGACGGTAACACATGGCTGCGACCTCTGATGCTCACCTCTTTTCTGCCTATCTCATCTACCCTGGGATAAGTTGCGGCATCCGCCAGCCCACGCCGGCCTCCCCGGCGTCTTCAGAGCAGCATGGACGCTGCTGACCGCCATCTTCAACCTGGGATCACTTAGGCGTGCGCGCGTGTGCACAAGGGCCTCCTAAGTACACGTCATGGCGGGAACCTTGGGTGCGTCCCTCCCGATAAAGACATTCTCCATCAGTACTTAAACCAATCGGCCCTTGACTGAGACGAGTTAGCAAGGAGTTCTTTACTTGCCTAATTCCACTCTACTGGGATTCCTGTTCCTGTTTCCTCGTGGGTCTGCTACACTGGGTACCCACTCCTCGGGAGCTCACTTGCATTTGGGCTATCCGCTCCTCAGAGGGCCTTGCTGCACTTCCACCTACCCACTGCTTGGAACTATCAGGACTTCCTCCGTGAGTACTACTCATTCTTCTACGCTTGCTGAACCGTCTTGATGGTGTACCCCGTTCCTCAGGCCACTACTGCCTGCTTCAGCTACTCTTCATTTTCTTGCACACCAGGACCTGCCACTGCCCTACGGCTACCACGGGCTACCTTGCCTCCGCTCTCTGCCAGCTCAGATCCATGGCATACCCGCGCTGCGGGCCACTACCGGATCTGCAACCGGAAGTACCATCACCTGTAAGAACTCTTGGCGTGCCGCTCTGCGGTGCCCGCCAGGCCTTCATCCTCAACAGAGTCCTTGGGGAATCTCCCCAATACACAAGACTGTGTCTTTCTCTTCTTTCTATTACTAAAGCTCGCTCCATTAACTCTTGAGTATTGAGACCAAGCCTGCCGACAGTGACATCCACAGGGCTCCTCCCGGAAGGCGGAGTCAACTTCACCTCCGCCAGAGGTTCACATGCATAACCATAACAGATTGCTAACCCCTTGGACCCGGCTCAGGTCTCAGCCCTCCAGGCCATCCCTGGCCTGGCCCAACGCCTTGCTGAACAACAAAGGACCTTGGAGGCGTTGGCTACCGCTTTCAATCAGCTAAACTCCCGGCTGAATGCTTCAGTGACATCTGACAAGGATACTTCCTCACCTTTGGGATTACCTGCACGGGTTTCAGTGCCTTTGCCTGCTCTGACTCATTTCACTGGAGATCCCGTTATGCAGGAGGTTTTAAAATCAGTGCTGAATGCACGTTTCTCTACAGCCTAGCTACTTTCCTGATGTGGTGTCCAAGACTACTTATATCCTGTCTCTTTTAGACAGGAAAGCCCTTGCCTGGGCTTCACCCATTTGGGAGCGCAATGATCCGATTCTCAGTGATTTGACAGGATTTCTTGCCCTTTTCTGGTCTGTGTTTGATGACCCTGCCTGCAAGACTGTCGCTGGATCTGCTCTGCTACACCTTCAACAAGGTAACAAAGCTCTGACTGGTTATGTCATAGAGGTTAAGACTTTATCTTCCAAACTACATTGGGATCTGGACTGTCTCAGGACTATTTTCTTGGAGGGTCTCAACACGCGCATCAAAGATGAATTGGCAGCTCGAGAACTCCCTGAAACACTAGACGCTCTCACAAATCTCGCGGGACGAATTGATCAACATCTATGAGAAAGGACACACGAACAAAAGGGGAGTAAGAGACCTGTATCTGGAGCTCCACGTTCTCGTCCTGTCTTTGTTACACAGACACGACTGCATCTAGTCCAGAGGAAGAAAAACTCATGCAACTTGGCCGCAGCTGCCTATCACCCAGGGAAAGACGTCATCGCAGATAGTTGGGTCTCTGTATGTACTGTGGCAAGCCTGGCCATATGGGTCAATCCTGCCCCCTCTGTCCGGGAAACTTGCAGACCTAGGATCCGCTGGAGGACTCTTCCTAGGTCTAAACTCTCCATCTCCTCCACTTACTCTGCCAGTTTCTATCATCTCGGAGACCCTTGAATTTCAAACTCTAGCATTAGTGGTCTCCGGTGCTGGCGGAAATTTTATTCTCAGACGACTCGTAGAGCACCTACAAATTCCTACCAACCAGACTCCCACTCCGTTGCTACTATCCTCTATACTCGGCGAGCCACTACCGGGTGAGGTACTTCTTTCCATACAATCCATATGCCTATGCATGGGCTCTCTCCACTCAGAGACTCTCGTTTTTAGTGCTGGATAAGGCCATACATCCTGTGGTACGCAGGTTACCATGGTTATAGACACACCAACCCCATTTCGACTGGGAAACCCTTGAATTATCACGATGGGGACCTACTTGCCATGGAAAGTGTCTGAAGGAAGAAAAGCCAAAACCCTGTATGACAACGACCACTTCTCTTCCTGGCCTACCACCACAATACTCATCATACCAAGATTTGTTTTCTAATAAGGCAGCCGATATACTTCCGCCTCACCAGTCTTTCGACTGTGCCATCAATTTGAAACCAAATTCAGAGCCACCCAAAGTCAGAGTGTACCTGCTCTCTTTAGCAGAGATTAAGGTCACGTCGGCCTATATCCGAGAGAATCTAGAAAAGCGGTTTATTTGTCCATCCAAGTCACCGGCAGGAGCCGGATTCTTTTTTGTGGGCAAAAAGGATGAATCCCTTCGCCCCTGTAAAGACTACCGTGGACTTAATGAAATAACCATAAAGGATCGCTACCCCCTTCCACTCATCTCTGAACTTTTTGACAGGCTCCAGGGAGCCAAGCTCTTCACAAAACTGGATCTCAGGAGTGCGTACATCAAGGAGACGAATGGAAGACGGCATTCAATACCTGCGACGGCCATTTTGAATATTTGGTCATGCCATTTGGCCTATGCAACGTGCCTGTCATTTTCCAAAATATGCGAGACCTACTATATCGGAGTGTTGTAGTATATCTGGACGATATACTGGTCTTCTCCCAAAACACCCAAATCTACCAACAAGACGTCATAGAGGTTCTACAGAGGCTGCGCGAGAATTAACTCTATGCCAAATTGGAGACGTGCTCGTTCCACCAAGAGTCTGTCCCTTTCTTGGGTTACATACCGTATTTCCCCGATAATAAGCTCCACCCTGAAAATAAGCCCTACATGGTTTTCAGGATTTTTGGAGTAGGGCTTGAAATATAAGCCCTATTCCAAAAATAAGCCCTAGTTAAAGGTGGACGCGCGGTTGCACCCCAAGACTTGCCCGACCGCCCCCAAGGTTCCTACCATGTGACAGAGGCCGGCCAGTGGCACGGATAGCCTGTCACACGATAAGAGCAAAGGGCAATCGGCGCCATTTGGATTACTGGCAGCTGACGGCCCGAGAGTGGGAGATTGCTTCCGGGACCCCGCTGGACCACCAGGGAATTTCGGCAAGTTTTGGGGGGGGGTTTTGCAAGGAATTATATTTTAAGGGTTGGGATGCATTTGGGGGTCTTTTTAAAACCCCCCTGGGTTTCGGGCCCCCCCCCCCAGGGACTTTTGGTAAGTCTTGGGGGGGTCAGGAGGGTTTTTTTTTACAACCCCCCCATCTGCCCCCCCCAGGTTTCGGGCTTCATTTCAGTGGGGGGCAGACGAAATAAAATCGGCCCAAATCGTGGGAAAATGAAACTTCCCGTGGCAGGCCGATAATGAAGGCCGAACCAAAAGGTTTGGCCGAAAATTGAATCTGATTGGTGAATGAAAGAGGAGGTGGGCTTAGCCTTGTCCTAATTCACCAATCATGGAAAAAAATAAGACATCCCCTGAAAATAAGCCCTCCCTGTTTTTTCGGAGCTAAAAAAGAAGATAAGACCTGTCTTATTTTTGGAGAAACACAGTAGTATCCAGTCAGGAGTTTCATATGGACCCTCAGAAAACCAAAAGCGTCCAGGACTGGCTCCTACCTACCGGTCTAAGAACATAAGAAATTGCAATGCTGGGTCAGACCAAGGGTCCATCAAGCCCAGCATCCTGTTTCCAACAGAGGCCAAACCAGGCCACAAGAACCTGGCAATTACCCAAACACTAAGAAGATCCCATGCCACTGATGCAATTAATAGCAGTGGCTATTCCCTAAGTAAATTTAATTAACAGCCGTTAATGGACTTCTCCTCCAAGAACTTATCCAAACCTTTTTTGAACCCAGCTACACTAACTGCACTAACCACATCCTCTGGCAACAAATTCCAGAGCTTTATTGTGTGTTGAGTGAAAAAGAATTTTCTCCGATTAGTCTTAAATGTGCTACTTGCTAACTTCATGGAATGCCCCCTAGTCCTTCCATGATTCGAAAGTGTAAATAACCGATTCACATCTACTCATTCAAGACCTGTCATGATCTTAAAGACTTCTATCATGTCCCCCCTCAGCTGTCTCTTCTCGAAGCTGAACAGCCCTAACCTCTTCAGCCTTTCCTCATAGGGGAGCTGTTCCATCCCCTTTATCATTTTGGTTGCCCTCCTCTGTACCTTCTCCATCGCAACTATATCTTTTTTGAGATGCGGCGACCAGAATTGTACACCGTATTCCAGGTGTGTTCTCACCATGGAGCGATATAGAGGCATTATGACATTTTCTGTTTTATTAACTATTCCCTTCCTAATAATTCCTAACATTCTGTTTGCTTTTTTGACTGCTGCAGCACACTGAGCCAACGATTTTAAAGTATTATCCACTATGATGCCTAGATCTTTTTCCTTGGTGGTAGCTCCTAAAATGGAACCTAACATCGTGTAACTACTGCAAGGGTTATTTTTCTCTATATGCAGCACCTTGCACTTGTCCACATTAAATTTCATCTGCCATTTCGATGCTCAATCTTCCAGTCTTGCAAGGTCCTCCTGTAATGTATCACAATCCGCTTGTGATTTAACTACTCTGAATAATTTTGTATCATCCACAAATTTGGTAACCTCACTCATCATATTCCTTTGCAGATTTTTATATATATATATTGAAAAGCACCGGTCCAAGTACAGATCCCTGAGGCACTCTGCTGTTTACCATTTTCCTCTGAGAAAATTGACCATTTAATCCTACTCTCTGTTTCCTGTCTTTTAACCAGTTTGTAATCCACGAAAGGACATCACCTCCTATCCCATGACTTTTTAGTTTTCTTAGAAGCCTCTCATGAGGGACTTCGTCAGACGCCTTCTGAAAATCAAATACACTACATCTACCAGTTCATCTTTATCCACATGTTTATTAACCCTTTCAAAAAAATGAAGCAGATTTGTTAGACAAGACTTCCCTGGGTAAATCCATGTTGACTGTGTTCCATTAAACCTTGTCTTTCTATATGCTCTACGATTTTGATCTTGAGAATAGTTTCCACTATTTTTTCCGACACTGAAGTCAGGCTCATTGGTCTATAGTTACCTGGATCGCCCCTGGAGCCTTTTTTAAATATTGGGGTTACATTGGCCACCCTCCAGTCTTCAGGTACAATGGATGATTTTAATGATAGTTTACAAATTTTAACTAATAGATCAGAAATTCATTTTTGAGTTCCTTCAGTACCCTAGGATGCATTACCATCCGGTCCAGGTGATTTGCTACTCTTTAGTTTGTCAATCTGGCCTACTATATCTTCCAGGTTCACAGGATTTTGTTCAGTTCGTCTGACTCATCACCCATGAAACCATCTCCTAAACCGTTATCTCCCGAACATCCTCATTAGTAAACACGCAAGCAAAGAATTCATTTAGTCTTTCTGCAATGGCCTTATCTTCCCTAAGAGCCCCTTTAACCCCTCGGTCATCTAATGGTCAACTGACTCCCTCACAGGTTTGCTGCTTCAGATATATTTTAAAAAGTTTTTATTATGAGTTTTTGCCTCTATTGCCAACTTCAATTCAAATTCTCTCTTCGCCTGTCTTAACACTGTTTACACTTAACTTGACAATGCTTATGTTTTATCCTATTTTCTTCAGATGGATCCTTCTTCCAATTTTGAAGGATGTTTTTTTGGCTAAAATAGCCTCTTTCACCTCACCTTTTAACCATGACGGTAATCGTTTTGCCTTCCTTCCACCTTTCTTAATGTGTGGAATACTTATGGACTGCGCCTCTAGGATTGTATTTCTAAACAATGTCCATGCCTGTTGAATACTTTTAACCTTTGCAGCTGCACCTTTCAGTTTTTTTCTAACTATTTTCCTCATTTTATCAACGTTTCCCTTTTTAAAATTTAGTGTTAGAGCTGCAGATTTACTTATTGTCCCCCTTCCAGTTAGTTTAAATTTGATCATGTTATGATCACTGTTGCCAAGTGGCCCCACCACCGTTACCTCTCTCACCAAATCCTGTGTTCCACTAAGAATTAAATCTAAAACAGCTCCCTCTCTTGTTGGTTCCTGAACCAATTGCTCCATGAAGCAGTCATTTATTACATCCAGGAACTTTATGTCTCTAGCAAGTCCTGATGTTACATTTTCCCAGTCAGTATTGGGGTAATTGAAATCTACAAAATTAATATTAAAGAGAGTCAATATTGTAACCCAAATAAGTAAGCTGAACAAAAAAAGGGGACCAAAAATACATATAAGAAAAAGCCTAAATGACGGTGTCAGCAAGCCTGTCATAGTTTATAGCAAAGAAAACCCAACCGGTCTTTTCAATCAATCACCATCATTGTCAAAAATTTACTTCAAAAAATTTTTTTTGTATATTTTTATCTTTTCATTAAAATTGTAATATCCATCAACTCTCGTCCATAAGAGGAATATAGCCAGCAGTCTGTGTGTACATCTTCATTGACAGTAACTAATAAAATTGTTCAAAACAGGTTACACAATTTCCTGAAATACATAACATCGTGCTTGTCTACAATGGTCATCTACCTCATTTGTTGCCCTTGTGATTTGTTTACATCGGAAAGACTAAGCGGGTAATGAAGACCCAAATGATTGAACATCATCCAACATAAAGAATTTGCGTGTCGATGAACCTCTGGTAGCACATTGTATTTCATGCGAACGTTTTGAGGATCTATCTTTCTGCACTATTGATCACATACCAGAGCACTGGCGCGGCAGCGATCGTGAACTACAGCTTTGGCGATCTGAACAAAGATGGATTTATAGACTTGGCACTGTCAGTCCTAAGGGTCTTAACACAGATCTTGATTTACATGTGTTTCTATGATGCAGTTTCTAATAGAAAATGGTTTTTTCCAAGATCTTGACAGCAAATGATTGACACATAATTTGCATTTCAGTGACATCATTGTGTGACATCGCACCATGAGTATATAATGAGACGTTTTACTTCAGCCTCGTTTCCTGTCCTCCATGAAGTAGAGACTTCGGGTCCATTTTGAAACGGTAGCCTCCGATGTTAAGTATTTTTTTTAATTTTTTATTTATAACATCTTATTAAGTGCATTGTTTCTAATATTTGCAGGCAAAGCCTCTTGTGATAACATCTTCATATGCCCCTGAGGAAGCAGTTACCGCGAAACACCGGCCGTGGAGGGCTGTGTTTATTATTTTGACAAAGAGACTGTTGGCTATATTCCTCTTATGGACGAGAGTTGATGGTTTATTACAATTTTAATGAAAAGATAAAAATATACAAAATAATTTTTTTTGAAGTAAATAAAATTTTTGACAATGATGGTGAATGATTGAAAAGACCGGTTGGGTTTTCTTTGCTATAAACTACAATGACAGGCTTGCTGACACTGTCATTTAGGCTTTTTTTATATGTATATTTTTGGTCCCCTTTTTTGTTCAGGTAATTGAAATCTCCCATTATTATTGCACTGCCAAATTGGTTAGCTTCCCTGATTTCTCTAAGCATTTCATCATCTGTCTGACCATTTTGTCCAGGTGGATGGTAGATTACTCCTATCATTATACTCTTACCCAACACACATAGGATTTCTACCCATATAGATTCTACTGAGCATTTAGTCTCTTGTATGATCTTTATCCTGTTGGACTCGATACCCTCCCGGACATAAAGTGCCACACCCCCACCAAGTTGATCCTCCCTATCATTGCGATATAATTTGTACCCGGATATAGCACTGTCCCATTGGTCATCCTTCTTCCACCAAGTCTCTGTGATACCAATTATGTCAATCTCATCATTTGCTGCTATACACTCTAACTCTCCCATCTTATTTCTTAGACTTCTGGCATTGGCATACAGACATTTCAAAGTGTGTTTTTTGTTTGTATTAACAACCTGCTTTTCAGTTGTTAGAGATAATTTGGAAATCATTAAGCTTCGGTGATTTTTTACATATAGGCACATGGACTATGTTTGCTTTTAATGGAACCTCTCTGTTGGGATGCCCTAACTCTCCTGTTTCATTAGTATCCTTCAAGGATACATTTCTCCGAACCATGCACTGCTGAGTGACTGTCCGGCTTTCCTCCTTATTCTAGTTTAAAAGCTGCTCTATCTCCTTTTTGAAAATTAGTGCCAGCAGCTTGGTTCCATTCTGGTTAAGGTGGAACCCACCTTTCGGAAAAGTCTCGGCCGCAAGAATTTTGACAGGCAAAAGAAAAAGAGATCATATCACTGAAACGCTAGCTGAACTACACTGGCTGCCAATTGAATACAGAGTAAAATATATATTTTTTTAATTTTAATTCTTTATTTAGTCATTTCCAGTTTTTACAGATTGAATAATCCTTCCATAATCAAAAAGAAAAATAACATAAACATCTTTCAAACCTTCCATTTACATCTGACAGTAATTCAATTTAACAATAATCAAACTTTACATTTTACCTTTGCACTATTCAAGGATTTTCAAACTATTGCATACTAGCAGAAATCTTTTGGGAAGGCGGACAAAAATAAATTTATCAGGAGAAAGAAAGAAAAAACTTAAGGAAATAGGCTTTACATAGATAATGCAGTGATATTATTATTTACTAAGGACCTTTCTCCACTTAAGTATTAGGGGATGAAGTTACTGGCCCTCTGGCCTCAATAAACTGCCGTAGTTGATCTGTTTGGAAAAATACGAAAGTTTCTTCCCCTTTCTTTAATATGCACTTGCACGGGTACCTTAATAAGAATGAATAACCTAAAGAGGTTACACTTTGTCGCAAAGTTAAAAATTCTTTTCTACGATACTGAGTTACCGGTGCCATATCTGGGTACAATCTCACTTCTTGATCGCAAAATTTTACAGGAAATTTCTTAAAATAATTTCTCATAACATTCATTACATCTTGAGTAGTTATAAAAGAAACCATAAGAATTTTCCTTTCTATGATATCTATAGAGGATTCAAGAAAGCCAGTTAGATCTTGAATCATATTTATATTATCATTCTTAACAGCTGCCCTATTTATAAGAAATCTACAATTATTAATCGAAGGTATATTGGGGCGGATTTTCAGAGCCCTGCTCGCGTAAATCCGCCCAAAACCGGGCGGATTTACGCGAGCAGGGCCCTGCGCGCCGGTGAGCCTATTTTACATAGGCTCACCGGCGCGCGCAGAACCCCGGGACTCGCGTAAGTCCCAGGGTTTTTGGAGTGGGCGTGTCGGGAGGCGTGTCGGGGGGCGGGGCCGGAGCGCGCGGCGTTGCGGGGGCGTGTCGGCAGCGTTTTGGGGGCGGGTATGGGGGGCGTGGCTACGGCCCGGGGGCGTGGCCGCGCCCTCCGTACCCGCCCCCAGGTCGCGGCCCGGCGCGCAGGAGGCCCGCTGGCGTGCGGGGATTTACGCCTCCCTCCGGGAGGCGTAAATCCCCCGACAAAGGTAGGATGGGGGTTTAGACAGGGCCGGGCGGGTGGGTTAGGTAGGGGAAGGGAGGGGAAGGTGAGGGGAGGGCAAAGGAAAGTTCCCTTCTAGGCCGCTCCGATTTCGGAGCGGCCTAGGAGGGAACGGGGGTAGGCAGCGCGGCTCGGCGCGCGCAGGCTATACGAAATCAATAGCCTTGTGCGCGCCGATCCAGGATTTTAGCCGATACGCGCGACTACGCGCGTATCTACTAAAATCCAGCGTACTTTTGTTTGCGCCTGGAGCGCAAACAAAAGTAGGCTGTTCGCGCTCGTCTGAAAATCTACCCCATTATGTTCAGAAAATCCCAGGGAAGTTGTCAAGAATCTTTTAAAAGTTATATATGGCATTTCTCCTATAATTTGAGGAAAGTTTAAAATTCTTATATTCATTTTCCTCAGTCCATTTTCCAGCAACTCCAGACGCCGTGACGATAAAAGTTGTTCTTTAATTATTGCTGAATTTAGCGAAGCACTAGATTGCACCTTTTTCTCAATCTCAGTTATTTTATTCATCATAACGGTCTCCTGTGCTTGTATACCAACTATCTTTTCCTGAAGATTATAGTTTAGGGAGTCCACTTTTTTTTCCAACCGAGTTAAAGATTGCCCCTGGGCTGCCACAAGATCCCAAATAGCTTGAAGGGTTACTACCCCTGGCCTTGTTGACCCTGAAGTAGACTCACCAGGAGTTTCAGGTTGGTAGATGTTCTCTCCGGCCTCTGGGGAAACCTCCTCCTCTAGCAAAGTTTCCCTCGATGTCTCCGGCCGTCTTCCATTCCCCTCTGAGTCGATCAAAACTTGACCCGATTCAGAGCCGTCCACTCCCTCAGGGATCTCCCCCTCCAACTCTGGCGCTTCGACGTCACCGGCCTGCGACAGAGTGGTTTCCATGGTGTGGTCTCGTTGCACCGGGGGTGCTCTCTGGTCCGGACTGAGGGATGTCTCCGCCAGCGACGCAGGCTACTCTCCTGACGCAGCGCTCGCTAAGGTCTCCTCAACTCCCTCTGGAATCACCACCTGAGACAGGAACCGTACAATATCCAGCTGACTGGGGCCAGGTAAGGGTTCTGGAGGGAAAACCCTTACTTTCCCCTTTCTCTTTGAAGGCATATCGGCGAAAAAATTATCTTTTTTTGAAAGCGTAGAGAGAGCTGGCGTTCCACTGCCCCACTATGCCGCCATCTTGGTTCCGCCTCAGAGTAAAATATAAAACCCTTTGCACTATAGATAAACTAAACCATGACGAGAAAGCTGAATGGCTAAACACAGCACTCCGCGTCCATGTCCCACACAGAAACCTGAGATCTGCCAACAAAGCCCTCCTAACCATCCCCTCAGTCAAAACTGCAAAACTAACACAAGTCAGAGAAAGAGCACTATCAATGGCCGGACCGATACTATGGAACACCATGCCCATAGAGGTAAGACTTCAGAGAGATTTCAAAACTTTGAAGAAGAGCTTAAAGACATGGCTCTTTAGAGAAGCTTTTTCACAAAGAGAGCGTGAAAGAGAAAAACGCTGAAAGCTGTACACACAAAATCTGTACACAGCACTAGCACTTTTAATATGTATGTACGTCTTGGTTTGTTTACTACTCCCTTAATTGAATGTATAATCTAACAGTCTATTGTAGTCACAGGTCAGTCTAGACAACACTGAACACATAGCCATTATTATGAAATTTTGTAACCGAGCTTATCAGGCACCCCATTACTAATAACAGGAACAGATGCATGTACAATTTACTATATGTGCCTCTATGTAAACCGTTGTGACGGTAATATACTGAACGACGGTATAGAAAAGATTTTAAATAAATAAATAAAATAAATAAAGCTGAATCCCTCTTCCCTGCACCATTGTCTCATCCACGCATTGAAACTCTGGAGCTCTGCCTGCCTCTGGGGACCTGCACGTGGAACAGGAAGCATTTCAGAGAATACCACCCTTACGGCATTTCTTAGGTTTCACAAACTATTATCGCTCATTTATCCATCATTACTTCACCTTGACTGCACCACTGACAGCCATGACAAGGAAGGGAGCTAATCCGACATCATGGTCTCCTGAAGCTGTAGACGCCTTCCAGAGTTTAAAAAAAGCATTCCTCCAGAAGCCGTGTCTTCGCCATCCAGACCCTCGAAGACCTTTCATTATTGAGGTAGACGCCTCTGACATCAGAGTGGGTGCAGTCCTGAGTCAGCGTAATGACACCCAAACGCTTCACCCTTGCTCCTTCTTCTCTCGGCATTTCTCTCCAGCCGAGAGGAATTATGGTATAGGGGACAAGGAGCTACTCGCCATCAAGTTAGCCTTCGAGGAGTGGCGCCCTTGGCTCGAGGGGGCGCAGCATCAGATAACCATCTGCATGGACCACAAAAATTTAGAATACTTATGTCATGCACAACGCCTGAATCACAGGCAGGCCCATTGGTCCCTATTTTTTAGTCGTTTTGATTTCCCACTAAAATATCGTCCTGCTGACAAGAATATCTGCGTGGATGCACTCTCACGCTCCTTTCCCACTGAGGACACTCCAGATGAACCACGTCACATAATCGACCCTGCTAGAGTGATGCTCTCCACTACCCATGTGGTTCCTACCGCGAAGACAGTAGTCCCCCGAAACCTTAGGAGGACAATTCTTAAGTGGGCTTATGACTCTTTGCATGCAGGCCATCCCGGCCAATCCCGAACCTTGGCTACCATTAACAGATACTATTGGTGGCCGTCAGTGAAGGAGGATGTAAAGGCCTACGTAGAGTCATGCTCAACCTGTGCTAGACAAAAACCTCCAGTTGGTTGTCCCTAGGGACTCCTGCAACCGCTGCCTCCACCAAGCGAACCATGGACACACATAGCTACAGACGTTGTGGTCGATTTACCAATATCTAGCGGAAATAACACCATTTGGGTCACCATTGACCGTTTTTCCAAAATGGCACATTTTGTGGCACTACCCGGATTACCTACGGCCCCAGAATTGGCGAAACCTTTCATTCGACACATATTTCGTCTGCACTGCATGCGAAACATATCGTCTCAGACAGAGGGGTTCAATTCACAGCTAAGTTCAGGAAGAGTCTTTGCAAAAAATTTGCTATCTCACTGGATATGACGTCGGCCTACCATCCACAAGCTAATGGGCAAACCGAAAGAATGAACCGAACTATAACAGTTCCTGCGATCGTATGTCAATTCCAGACAGAACGCTTGGTTTGAGCTACTTCCCTGGGCTGAATTCAGTGGCGTAGCGAGGGGTGGGCGGCCGCCCCGGGCACCGGGTCTAAGGGGGCGCCAAAACGCGTGAGGGATACGCTCTAGGAATCACAAAGCTCCTGTTATGCTCTCCGACTAACTTTTTCCATTCCCATGCGCACCGCCTCATGGCAGCAGTTTACCATAGCTCGTCGCGCACAACTGGAAGGAACCCCAATCGTTCCCGTCACCGGCACGCGCATTCTGTAGCCAAGAAAAACTGGCCGCGAAGCCTCCCCAACCTCGCTCGCGCGTGTCCCCTATTGGCGGCAGTCTCTCATCTGTCTTCGCTGCTGCTGCCCTCTGATTGGTGGAGCTGGCCGGCAGTCAGAGGTGTTTCCCGGGAGATGGCAAGTGGACTTGCTTGGAGTAGACCGCAGCGGGCGGAAGCTCATTCGAGCTTGGTTTCTGTTTTGACTGAGGCGGTGGTGGCGCCGCCTTTCTTTTGGGAGCTTTCCCTGTTAGTCAAACGAGAGGAGTCCAGCAGCATTGTTGCAGAACTGAACTCCTCTTTGTAGCGGCCAAAAGGAAAGGGGGGTGGTACAGGAAGAAGGCGTGTGGCCGTGGAGGGCCCCTGCAGCACCGCGTACTGAGTGCAGGTCAGACACTGAATGTTGTGTGTTAGCCGCCGGCAGCGGGGAAATCAGTATATCTGTGAACTGAGCTGGACTGGGATCTTGGAGACTTCCACAGTGATCACATGCACCACTATTGTGTTTCTCTTATCTTTCAGAAGGTCTAATGGGGGCGGGGTGATGCTGCTATCTGACAGGCCAATGTAATAAAACTGCTGATTTTTCTGCGTGGATTTTTTTTGTGCGCATCCTGCAAACACTTGTGGAAGTACGGGATGTAATAACAGCCATGTATGCTAATTAGACACTGTATAAACTCCATGCACACTGAGCATATGTGCCGGGTCTAAGGGGGCGCCAAAACGCCTGGCTCTGGAGAAAAATAGCACCGATTTCAATGCAAATCATTGATGGAGGGAGGGGGCGCCGAAGAAGTCTCTTGCCCCGGGCGCCAAATTGTCTAGCTACGCCACTGGCTGAATTTGCACTAAATTCACATCCCTCTGCTGCTACCGGATCATCACCATTTCAGCTCGTGTATGGCTGCCAAACTTTGTCTCCACTACCAGTACCTCTGTCAGTCTCATCTCCAGCAGCCCAGACTTTGGCGCAAGAACTACACCGGGTATGGGAACATACAACAGGACTTCTACAGAAAGCAGGATGGCAGGCCAAAAAATTCTACGATGTTCATCATCGGGCCACTCTGCAATTACAACCCGGAGACAAAGTATGGCTTAGCACCCGCTTCATATGTCTCAAGCTACCATCCGCACGATTCGCGCCATGTTTCATTGGGCCTTTCGCTGTGCTCCGCTGTCTAGGACCCATGACGTACAGTCTGAAGTTACCATCATCACTTCGGATCCAGAATGCCTTCCCCATATCCCTGTTGAAGCCGCTCGTATTATCAGAATTCTCTAAGAAGACATCTGATCCACAGCCTCTCTCTGCAGAGGACGACATCACTTACCAGGTAGATGATATCCTTGATGTACGAAAGCACGGGAGACACTGGGAATATCTCATTTCATAGCAAGGATAGGGACCGGAGGAGAACAGATGGGAGCCGGCAAGTAACATCCTTGACAAGGATCTCATCAAGCAATTTATTTTTGGCTCACCCCAGAAAGCCGAACCCCCCCCGGGGGGGGCATACTGATGCTCACCTCTTTTCTGCCTATCTCATCTATCCTGGGACAAGGCGCAGCGTTCGCCAGCCCATGCCAGCCTCCCCGGCGTCTTCAGAGCAGCATGGACGCTGCCGACCGCCATCTTCAACCTGGGATCACTTAGGCGCGCGCATGCACAAGGGCCTCCTAAGTACACGTCATGGCAGGAACCTTGGGGGTGTCCCTCTCGATAATATCAATCTCCACCAGTACTTAAACCGATCGTCCCTTGACTGAGACGAGTTAGCAAGGAGTTCCTTACTTGCCTAATTCCACTCTACTGGGATTCCTGTTCCTGTTTCCTCATGGGTCTGCTACGCTGGGTACCTGCTCCTGTTTCTTCGTGGGTCTGCTACGCTGGGTACCCGCTCCTTGGGGGCTCACTTGCATTTGGGCTATCCGCTCCTCAGAGGGCCTTGCTGCACTTCCACCTACCCACTGCTTGGAACTATCAGGTCTTCCTCCGTGAGTACTACTCACTCTCCTATGCTTGCTGAACCGTCTGACGGTGTACCCCGTTCCTCAGGCCAATACTGCCTGCTTCAGCTACTCTTCATTTTCCTGTGCACCAGGACTTGCCGCTGCCCTACAGCTACCATGGGCTACCTTGCCTCCGCTCTCTGCCAGCTCAGATCCTCGGCATACCCCGTGCTGGGGCCACTACCGGATCTGCAACCGGAAGTACCATCGCCTGTAAAAACTCTTGGTGTGCCGCTCTGAGGTCCCCGCCAGGCCTTCATCCTCAACAGAGTCCTTGGGGAATCTCCCCAATACACAAGGCTGTGTCTTTCTCTTCTTTCTATTAATAAAGCTTGCTCCATTGTCTCCTGAGTATCGAGAGCAAGCCTGCTGACAGTGACATCCACAGGGCTCCTTCCGGTGGGCGGAGTCAACTTCAACTCAGCCAGAGGTTCACATGCAGAACCATAACACATACACTGATTCTTTTGATCCTAACCTGTAACATATTTTGCTAGAGCACGATCAGAGGATCTCTGATATCTGTCCTTGACTGACAGTCATAGACATGAATATTTATTTGATGAATCTAAGAGGATGCTTCTGACTGGCATCATACTGAATGACAATTCTGTATAAACCTGTGAAGTCAAATTAGTATGCCATTATTCATAAATTGCAATTCCAGCTCACAACAAATCTCTAACCACATTTTAGTAAGTGTTATGATTATGTATGGATGTGAACCATGGGCCGAGATGAGAGATGTCTCCGCCCACAGGGAGGAGCCTTGTGGGCCTCACAGTCGGTAGGTTTGATCTCGACAGTACAGGCTACACCTGGAGAGAGACTTTGTTATGGAGAAAAGGAGGCAGAGCCCGCAGAACGGGAGGAGAGAGTAAACACAGTTCCGCAGTGGGATGACCCAAGTAGTGCCGCTGAAGATATTGTTTTGGTAATGGCCCGCGGGGCGGGGTATGCCCGGAAGTTTCCTCAGACAGTAGAACTACCTCAGGTTACAGATCCGGTAGTGGCCCACAGTACGGGGTATGCCGAGGAGTCTGTGCTTATGTGATGACTGAGGCGTAGTCAGCCGAGGGACATGGATATGCAGCGATAGAGTCATGCAGCTCAAGATGTTCAGGAAGGCTTGCTGTAGAAGAGCGGTAGTGACCCGTGGCACGGGGTACACTGCCAAGGATACCAGCAAGCAGCAAAGTTGAAGTCAGAGTAGTACTCACTAATGGAAGTCCCAGAGAAGCTCCGAGGCAGTGGGTCAGCAGAGTAACAAGCAGGAAGGCCCTCCGAGGAGCGGATAGCCAGGAATGCAGAAGAGCCCCCAAGGAGCGGGTACTCAGAGCGCCGTAGACCCAAGGAGAAGGAATAGGAAGTCCATGTAAGGAGCGGATTCAGCAATGAGGAAACTCCTTGCTAACTCGTCATAGCACACGGCTGGCTGGCTTAAGTATGAAGGTGTGCTGATGTCATTGAGAGGGGACACCCCCGAGGTTCCCGCCATAATGTGTGCTTAGGAGGCCCTTGCGCGCGCGCGCCTAAGTTATACCAGATCCAAGATGATGGTTGGCAGTGCTCACGATGTCCCGGGGATGCCGGGGAGGTCGGCGTTGGCTGGCGGATGCCGCCACTCATCCTAGAATTGAAGGAACAGGGAGAAAGAGGTGAGCATGAGAGGTCGCAGCTGTCTGCGACAGATGGGCGTAACAGTAAGATATCCAGACTGAAATTATTGTAACTATATATTGAAATTTTATGACAAATGAGTTCACAAATGACATCTATACTGGTAAAATTTATAATCCCTATTTCATCAATAAAATGAACAGAAGGGTTTCAAAACCAGTGGGAAGGGCCAAAATATTACCAATAATCAAACTATACCCCAGCAATTTTATTTTTATTTATACAATTTATTATAAATCCATTAGAACATCAATATAGAACATAGAGAAATACCCTTCATAACTTATAAATGTAAATCTAAAGCGATTTAAGTATAAATCATTTATAGAACAAAAAAGTAAAAACTTAAAGTAATAATGAATTACATTAATAGAACAATAATTGTTCTTGTTTTTAGTGAAGATGCTGGTGGGGGATGTTGACGTTCTTTAAATCTAGTTTCTGAATTAGGGACAACTAAGAAGTCTAATTTGGCAAAACATGTTGGGGTCTCTGTGAAGAATGACGTAGTGGTTCACTGGTGACTACCATTGTGTTTGGCTTGGACTGTATTCTAAAGCTTCCATTGAACGTTTTGACAATTTTTAGTTTTTTGAGACTTTTTCTCAGTAGTGATTGGTATATGTTTGTTTTTCCCTCTTTTTTATTTTGTTTTTTGTTATTTTTTCTTTTTCCTTCTTTTTTTTGTCTGGCTTTTGGTAGTTTTTCTTTGTTGTCCTGTGTGTGTTTATATGTATATATGTTCTAGTTTCCCATTAATGTCCTGTTATTGTTATAGTCATTATTTATTATTTTGTTAATGTCCTGATAATGTGTAAAGTACATAAAAGAGACTTGGAAGCCCCCGCAAGGAAACATTACCACATGAACAGACCAACATCAATCCACACCCGTCATAGCAAACAAACAGGTCGATTCAGTAAACCACGCGGGAAAGCCGGCGCACCGAGGCGAGCGCCCGCTCTCCCAAAGTGCACCCAGGCCTCTCTCCTGGGCGTGCGATTCACTATACAAATGAGGGCCCGCGCTAATAAGGAGGCGCCTCCTTATTGGCAGAAGCAGCGGCTGTCAGCGGGTTTGACAGCTGACGCTTAATTTTACTAGCGTCGGTTGTCGAACCAGCTGACAGCCACGGGTTCGGAAAATGGACGCCGGCAAAATTGAGCGTCTGTTTTCCAACCCGAAGGCCGTGGGCAGATTTTTAATTTTTTTTTATTTTTGGGGCCTCTGTCTTAATATCGCTGTGATATTAAGTCAGAGGGGGTACTGAAAAGCAGTTCCGGGCGAAATTAACTACTGCCTTTGGGTAGGCGTTAATTTCAGAGAGTAAAATGTGCGGCTTGGCTGCACATTTTACTTTCTGTATCGCGCGGGACTAACTAATAGGCTCATCAACATGCATTTGCATGTTGCGGGCGCTATTAGTTTCGTGGGGGTTGGCCGCCCGTTTTCCACGCGCTATTACCCCTTACTGTATAAGGGGTAAAATAGTGCATCGAAAACGTGTGGCCAAACAGGGACTAATGGTGCACTCGGCCGAGCGCACCATACTATATTGGTCTGAAAGAAATATGCTGTAGCATTTACCTTAAATACAGGATTCAATCGCCAGTACATCAACCAATCAGCAAGAAACAAAGACCGAGGAGCCATGCCATCACGGTGAAACAGTTTCCTGGCAAAACTAAAAACACTGAGCATTAACACTGATCTAATAGTGGAAGGGAAACAAGCATGCGTGGTGGCGCTATCAAACAGCACGTGCAGATTGCTGGCAGTACACTTCCCGATGAACCAGCGAAGGTAAGAAGAAATAAAGTAAAAAAATTCAGACAATTATCACATTGAATAAACTAAAAAAAGTATATATTTTTGATTGAAAAATATCCACAGCTCTCAAGTTTTTATTTATGGCCAAAATTCACAAGAGTTTAGAGTCACCACCAGGATACCCATTGTTGAGACTAGATTCTGTTCTAGAAGCATTGTTCAAATTAGTTGTTCTTTTGCTTTGGCATCTTGTTATGTACGTGACATCTCATTTTATAAAATACTTAGAAATGTGACTTGCAAACGATGAAATCTGGCTGGTCAGTTTGGTCATAGAAAGTTGGCCGGATACAACTATCCGCCTAACTTACAGGTCGATACAGTTATGCCGCGTTAGAAAGAGTGCGGCAGTGCCAGGCGCACCCTTGTTCCCCGCACGCACAGTTCTCTTCACCTACCGCTCGATACTCTCTTCAAATTGCATGCAAATGCATGCCGCGTCTGCGAAGCGTTAGGCGAAGGTTAGGCCCGCGCAACCCATTTTACTGTATAGAGCGCCTATACAGTATCCTGGGTGCGCGGGCCTAACGCTTCATGGCCACGCTGGTATCTGTCATTTCAAATGACATTTGAAATGACAGGTACCAGGAAGTGGACAGTTATGTTCTCCGATGCTCGGCAAACTTTCCCCCAGCCCCCGCTCACCTGCCCTGGCCGCGTCCGGTCTCCGGTGCAGCCCCAGTCCTGTCCCCTCCTCCCGAAGCAAAAAAAACAAAACCGAAAAAGTAGCAAGAGAGCGAGGGGAGAGACGGGCAATCCTAGGCTCGGGCCTGCTAGTCCCTTCTCCTCTCCTCCCGAAGCAGGGCGCGAAAAGCAGCCTTGCTCCGGGAGGAGGGGGGGGGGGCAGTTTAAAGCGACGAAGCGACTTACTTTTGCAGCCCCCCCCCCTCGGACATCGGCGACGACCGCGGCTCCAGCCTCCAGCTGTCAGACAGACGCATCGCACGTGGGAAAGCGGCCCCTATGCGTGCAATTGGCTGCTCAAGACGTGACGTCACGACGTTTGGCGTCACGGCATGTGACGTCACGTCTTGAGCAGCCAATTGCACGCATAGGGGCCGCTTTCCCACGTGCGATGCGTCTGTCTGACAGCTGGAGGCAGGAGCCGCGGTCGTCGCCGATGTCCGGAGGGGGGGGGGGCTGGCGCAAGGAGAGAAGACGCAACTTACTCCAGCCAGCCCCCACTTCGGCAGCCCCCTTCGGCAGCCCCCCTACGGCGGAGACGGCAGTGTAAAGCGAGACGGACCTTCGGCGGAGACGGCACTGTAAAGCGAGACAGACCGCGGCGCAAGGAGAGGAGGAGAGAGAAGACGCAACTTACTCCAGCCAGCCCTCCTCCGGACAGCGGCTCCTCTGCCTCCCAGCTGCCGGCGAAGATAGACGCCCGAACGGGTAGGCCCCTCGTGCAATTTGACCTCAAGGCGTGACGTTGAGGTCAAATTGCACGAGGGGCCTACCCGTTCGGGCGTCTATCTTCGCCGGCAGCTGGGAGGCAGAGGAGCCGCTGTCCGGAGGAGGGCTGGCTGGAGTAAGTTGCGTCTTCTCTCTCCTCCTCTCCTTGCGCCGCGGTCTGTCTCGCTTTACAGTGCCGTCTCCGCCGAAGGTCCGTCTCGCTTTACACTGCCGTCTCCGCCGAAGGGGGGCTGCCGAAGGGGAGCTGCCGAAGTGGGGCCGCATTGGATTTTTTTTTCGCTTTTTTTTTTGCTTCGGGAGGAGGGAGAGGACTGGGGCTACCCGGAGACCGGCACCCATGGATGCGGCCAGGGCAGGTGAGCGGGGGCTGGGGGAAAGTTTGCCGCTTACCCTTACTCCTGCCTCTAACGCAGGGGTAGGGGTAGGCGGTAAACTAACAGGTTAAACGTGCGGCAAATCGGCAGGGAAAAAAAGCGATAGTCGAGCGCGCGTCACAGTATTGGAGGGAATAGCTAATTCGTTCATTTCATATCATTTACATGCTGCGTGCAGGAAAGGTTACGGGTCGGTTTCAAGAAGCGCTAAGGACGCGTGAAACTGGAGACTGTATCGCAGGATCGCCTTACGCGTCCCAATTGTGCGCCCACAGCGAGTTAATCTCCAACCGCACCTTAGTGTCGAGCGATCAGGGCCTTCAAATGAATCCCTAGCCCTGGATCTATTTTGGAGGAGAATTGTTTTTTTCTGCTGCACTTCTGTACAGCCAATAGAAACAACAGCCTGTGACTGCCTGTCGGCTGCACCTCAAAAGCAGCCAATAAAATGAAGGTTCAAGCAGAGCAGGTAGGGGGCTTCATGGGTGGGACCAATCACGGGCAGTGGATGCCGACAAGTGGCAGCTCAGGCACTGGCTGAAGCAGCAGCACAGCATGAGCTAGAAGGCGGGACTTTGCTTCACCTTTACCCCACGTGACAAACAGGCCGGCCGAGAGTATGGGATGGATCGCTTCAAACTCGGAGCTACCGGTAGCTTCTACGCCAGTGTGGATCCAGTGGTAGGTGGTACTAGGATAACTGAATGCTATGTGGTTATTTGTTCTAGGATATCAGTGCCGATGTTTGAGCTGAGCTGAGAAAAAGTTCAGTGAGCTGTGAGTGACAGTGAGAGAGGAGGCTGGAGAACAAAATGATTGGAGAATGGGAGGGGCTAGGAAGAAAGACTATTGGGGACTGGAGGGAGAGAGGACTGGAGAACAAGACTGCTGGGGAGGGCTGCGAAACAAGACAGCTGGGGGCTGGGTGAGGAGAGGATACAGGGAGCATGACTGCCGGGGCTGAATGGGTGTAGGTGGGGAGGAGACTGGGAAGCAAGTCTGCTTGGAACTGGGGGCTGTGGGTAGAGAGAGAGGGGACTGGGGAGTCTTGGGTGGGGAGGGGAGAGGCTGTGGAATAAGACTGCTGGGCTTGGTGGTTCTGGTTAGGGACTGGGGAGCATAACGTTTCGGTGGGTCAATGGGGGGGGGAGAGGGCTGGGGAGTAAAATTGCTGGAGAACTTGGGGGGTCTGGGTGAGGAGAGGGGGCTAGGGAGTAAGACTGCAGGATACTGGGGTTCTAGGTGGAGAGAGAGGGCTGGGGAATGAGACTGCTGGGTGGGAGCGGAGCTTGGGAGCATGTGTATGGGAGCCGGGGAGGGGGCATGAGTTGTGTGAGCATTTGTGTGAGACAGAAAGAGAGGGAGTGTTACTCCTGGGGGAATTCTGCACAAAAAAATTGAAAATTCTGCAACAAAAAAATTGAAAATTCTGTGCACACATTTTCTAAATTCTGCAAAATTCTGCACATTTATTTTTCAAAATAACACAATATGTTTTACAAATTATTCTGCATTTCAGTGCAATGAGTGTCCCTGGCAACTTGGCTCATCTGCCAGCAGTGTTAATTGCTGCTGCTGGCAGATGAGCCAAGCTGGCAGGGACTGCTGCAGTTGTTGCTAACCTCTCCACCTGAGTATCCCTGCTCACTGTCTCTCTTACATATCAGACATATGCTTTCTCTCACATGCCATCTGTCACACACATGTTCTGTCTTCCCACATACAACTCTCTCTCACACACACACACTCCTCGCCCGCCCGCACATACAGACTCCCAGGTAGACACCTACCCACTGGCTCACAACAAACACAAGGGCTGAAACATACATTCTCAGGGTCAGTGCCTCTTCTTTAGACCCTCTTTCCTCCCCCTCCCCCTTATTTCTCCCTTCTCTCTTTCTCTGTCCCCCTTCCCCTCTGTTCCTCTCCCTTCTCTCTCTCCCTCTTCTCCTTGTTTGCTTACCTCGAGCCGCCGGTGCCGTGCTGCGATGCCCCCACTCTCCGTGCACCACCTGACTTCCCTTCCCTTCTCTGTCCTCCCTCCTCTTTTCCCCTTCTTTCTCTTTTCCCCTTCTTACTCTTTCCCCTTCCCTCTGTTCCCCTCCTTCTCTTTCTCCCTCTTCTCCTTCTCTCTTTTCCGCCTTCTTTCTCTCTTTCCCCTTCTCTTTTTCCCTTCCCCTCCCTCTCCTCTCTTCTCCTCCTCTCTTTTTCCGCCTTCTTTCTCTCTTCCCCCTTCTCTCTTTCTCCCTTCCCCCTCCCCTCTGTTCCCCTCCCTTCTCTCCCTCTTCTCCTCGCTGCTTGCTTCTCAAGCCGCCGGTGCCATTCTGTGATGCGATGCCTCCACTCTCGGTGCGCCACCTGACGTCGCTATCGCGGATTGGCCGCTGTCCGTTCGCGGCATGCTTCTGGGTTTTTTTTAATCCATTTCCGGCGTGGGAGGAAATCATGAGGGCAGCGAGGGAGGAAATCTGCACGGCGGCAATGAAATCTGCGGGAACTGCAATGAGTGAAGAAATCTGCGAAGTGAGAGAGGAATTCTGCGTTCCGCAGTAGTGCAGAATTCCCCCAGGAGTAGAGTGTGAGCGTGCATGTGTGAGAGAGGATGAAGTGTGTGTGTCCTCCCTTTCCAGAATTCATGACAAACTCACAGTGACTGGGATTAAAAAAATCCCATGTATGGAGAGCAGGAGATTTTTTAAATTCTTATGTTTTATTATCGGATGTTGCTTGATGAGTCTGCTCTTTTGAAATATTATATTGGTGTTTTGGGAAATTTTATAAACATTTTTATGAGGTTTAAATTATTGAATGTTCTATTCATCAGCTGTCTTGAAATATTTATTCGTTTTATTAGTATAGTTTTACTATTATGATGGATGTTTTATGTTTCTTGATTTTATTGTTGGTCGGTTTTCCAGAACAACCAAGGAGAAGGATTCTGCTAGTGAGTAGTTTCTGAGTAGGGATCTATAGCAGTCTGGCTTGTTTTGTTTTCAACAGGAGGTGTATGGTTTTCTAGGGCCTGTTGTAATATTTGCAATGTTGCTCTTTCCTTGGTATGGTGGTAAATGTTTGAGTCCTGGCAGTTAGTGTTTTGATATGACAGATTTGTTTCTCGGGGTAAACTGTAGTTTGACAGGCTGTGATAACTTTGATTGGATTGAGTTTAAGTATTATCCAAAAATACTGTATTGCGCTATTGATACAATATAAGACCTGCTTGTGAATGTCTTTGATCTGACATCTGAAGTGTGACAATCATACCTGTCCCCACTGCTTGTATATGTCTCTGGATTGAGCAGCACAATGGCTTTAAGTGACTTAATATTGACAAGCTGCTTTTAAGCTCCATGCAGGGAAAATATCCATCTACTATGACAGCCATTTACTGAGATAAAACCTGCAAGATAACCTGCAGAGAACTGACAGTGGGGCCGATGCAATACAGTGTGCTCAACTGAGCGCACTGTATAACCCACAGTTGGATGCGGGTTGTGTAGGCGCTAATTAATCCCCTTATGCAATAAGGGGATTGTTGCACCCGTCGGTCGCAGACAGCTGTGCCCTCTCTGTCTGACCTCTTTTCTTCCTCTCCTATGGGGAAGATGGCTGCCTCCGCTTCAGTTTGCCAACCTCTCCGGCGTCCCTGGACCGGCATGGGCGATTGCGTTCGCCATATTTCTCTCGTGGCTGCCTAGGGCGCGTGGGGGTGTCTCCACCGCATGATGTCACTACCTCCTGGTACTTAACCTCCGTCCTCCGTTCTGCTGCTACGAGTTAGCAAGGATTCCGGTCTAGCAAATTCTGACCGCTTCTAAGCTGCCCGCTTGGAACACCTTCTGTCACTCTCCGGGGTTCACGCTGATTCCAGGGAGCTCTGGGCAACCGCTCCTCGGGAGCCCTGCTACTCCTATCCACCCTCTGGGATTGCCTCAATCACTTCCAACTCGGGACACCCGCTCCTCAGGGGTCTTGTCTGCTCTTTCTCTCCAAGTACCCCGCTAAAAGGATACCTAGATACTTGCTTCTCGAGGGCCTTGCCGCTCCTGTCTTCTTGGGCTACCTGCACCTCACGGACCACAGCAACAGCATTCTGCCGTCCTCGCTCGCTTACTTCTGCGGAAGCTATAACCTTGACAGCAGCTACCAGCCTCATGAGTACCTCAATCTTCGGACTCTCTACTTTGCTCCACCCTTGACCAGAATCTCGGCGTACTCCATCCTGCGACCACTACCGGATCTGCCTTCACTGTCTACGCCTCTGGGACTGGTTCTC